>NC_091543.1:13037500-13337500 GCF_030788295.1 Drosophila virilis
ATAATACCCTCTGCAAGGGTATAAAAACTGAAAGCGGCATTCGAATTTTTTGTGTGGTTCTTAATTTGTTTATAGTACTTAAGGTATATGCATTAAAATATGCGCTCAAATATCATAGCATACATTTCGGGGCCGCAGCAAGGGCAATATTTATTTAAAACCCAACACAAATAGAAAAAGAAAAACAATTATGAAAAGTATGCTGCGAGTTGGCTTCAACAGAGAGAAAATTTAATTAAGCTACAGCCAACATTGGAGCAGGCGGCGCTCATCAATCAAAATATTTGAAATATTCGACGAGTGAGCTTCGTACTGAAATCAGTTTCAGGGAGCTGCGTTAATTATTTAACTGAATCAGGCTCTGGGTCTGCATGGTATTTGGCATGTCGTTTATCTTAATTTGTATTGATTCAAGTTAATTTTACTCAAAGGCAAATTAAAGAGTCGATGGTCGATTCAAGGCAAAAAATGTCTGAGCTCTTTTTTTTTCGAATATCTTTCATTTTTATACCCTGAACCCATTAAAAATGGGCATAAGGGTATATTGTATTTGTGCGAAATCCAAATGTATGTGACAGGCAGAAGGAAGCATCTCCGTCCCCATAAGGTATATATATTCTTGATCAGCATCAATAGCCGAATCGATTTAGCCATGTCCGTCTGTCCGTCCGTCCGTCCGTCTGTCCGTCCATCCGTCCTTATGTATGATCGCAAGGATCCCAGAATCTATAAGAGTTAAGTGCCTGCGCTGATCGAGTTTGTTTCCGATAATCGATAACTTACTCCGTTTCTAAGCAATCGATAAAAATCGATATCGATATCCCGTTTTTTTGGGCAATTTCGATAAATTATAAGAGCTAGAGTCCCCAAACTTGACATATAGCTTCTAAAATAGAATATATATATGCATTGATGTTGGAAGAAGAGAGTTCAGAGTATCCCCTAGTCGGGGGCTCCCGATCTTATATTTATTTATACCAGAAATTCGTTCAGAATTTTTGCTTACATGCTTTTAATTGTTACGTATTTACTTCTCTTTGATTTGATTACGAAATATATTTCATATTTAATGTTACCAATTTTCTCTTTGAGTTCATGATGCAAAAATATATTTCATATTTATAAAATTAATGCAAAAAAAAAAAATGTTAAGCATTTTGTCTTTGAGCTCATTTGCAAAATGTTAAGTATTTGCTCATTAATTGCATTTCGCAATATATTTAATTTTTATTAAATATTTGCAACAAATATTTTAAGAATTTTTATTTTTTTATTTTTAATTTCATTTACAAGTATATTTGCTTTTTGAAACGGGAATATCAAGCATTTTGTCAATAATTCATTTAATAAAGCCTGAAAAGTCAAATAGGATAAATGAAAAAGTTATGTGCGAATCCGAATCCGAGAATTCTGATGAAATGAATAATACCTGCAAATAATTGCATTGATTGCAAACATGTTTATATTTTTATTTATTTCTTTAGTGCTGTTGTTGTACCCCCCACCCCCCTTCCCCCCACACACATCCACAACAAATGTGAAATTTTTTCAGAAATAGCAAATCATTCATTCGAACCAAAAGTCACCCATGCCCCCGAATTTCACTTGCAGTCAATCGAATCAATTCCACAGAAATATGTAAAGCATACTTTGAGGGTCAGCGAAACTGACACAATTTGAACCCTTTGCCAATCAGATGCATTCCAGTTGAACGACTCCGTTCTTGTTACGGCCAAACTGACTCCGTTGACCCTTTTGCGAGCAGCTGAAATTCAGTTGAAATTCAACTAGTTTAAAGCCATCTCACGTGCAAGTTCTCAGCTCCGTTCTGTTGGTTCAAGCTTCAAATTAAAGATTTTCCACAATTGCGAACCGAAACTGAAACTGGTTTTGTCATGTTTCCAATACACACGTTTTTTTTTTGTTGTTTTCTTACTTGGCTATAAGTACCAGGATTGCGGTCCGGTTCAGTTGCTCAAAATTCGAACCAGTAGCTGAACCGAACCAAAGTATCTACAGGTTCATGAACCGACTCTTAAGGTATAGAACTGGTTCGAACATGCAATGCTTGAGAATCCCATACAAAAACGAACCAATTCTTAAAGCTAAAGTTCCTGATAACAAAAAACAAGAAAGAGGTTCAAGTTGGGAGCTCCCGACTAGGGTATACCCTGAACCCTCTTCTTCCAACATCAAATGCATATATATATTCAATTTCTAGAAGCTATGTGTCAAGTTTGGTGACTAGCTATTATTATTTATCGAAATCGCCCAAAAAAACGGGATATCGATATCGATTTTTATCGATTGCTTGGAATCGGAGTAAGTTATCGATTATCGGAATATCGATCTGCGCAGGCACTTAGCTCTTATAAGTTCTGGGATCCTTGCGTTCATAGATACGGACAGACAGACGGACAGACAGACGGACAGACAGACGGACATGGCTAGATCGACTCGGCTATCGGTGCTGATCAAGAATATATATACTTTATGGAGTCAGAGATGCTTCCTACTGCCTGTTACATACACTTGGATTTTACACAAATACAATATACCCCTATACACAATTTTAATGGGTTCAGGGTATAAGAAGGGGAACTACCTTACCCACTTGTTCATATTTGTGTTCAATTATTATATATATATTCTATATAAGGATCGTAAATGATTCTCTTCAGGCATATTTTTCTTTACTCAGAACAAAACTGCAACAAAAGGAGCCGGATCATATTTTTCTTCTTTTTTTTGGAACACGTAATTCCCATTAAATTTTAGCCAATAATGAAGTACCATTTGTAACCCTATTAAACTAGTTAGTCAACTAACGAACTACTTGAGACTAACGAATGGACAAAGTTTGATGGATATAATTAATGGGCGTTGCAAAGAGTATAGGTTCTATATAGCATAGACAATTGCGTATCGGGCTGCTTATTAGTCAAACAGCTCCAAAATGGCTGGCATTTAGTTGGTAAAGGCGTCAGGTTAGGCAGACTGGAGGAAGACACAAGCTTGGGGGCGTATAACTAGTTAAGCCCAAGTCGCAAGGATTAATGGCCAATGACAGATGACAGTAGAGAGTCAAGAGTAGCTGTAAATGGGGGCGAGGACACGTGGCTGGGCCTGCCGGGTTACGTACATACCAAAAATTGGAGCACATTAATCAATCCAATTAATATGAAAAAGGTCAGCGATGCCACCGACTACACGCGCGCGCACCAAGGTGGACTATGTAATTTTCGAAAATGTTAAGAGTCCACAGAGTCGGGGCTGCGACGCATATGATTTACGAGACAACTTCAACGGACGACCCAGCGACAGACAACAGATAATAATTTATTGATATCAAACATTCCATAAGTATATTGTGGGTGTTGTCAGAGCTTTACCAAACAAAAGTATTCCATAGACGGCTAAACGGTCACACACTCCACACACAAGCTGTAACTAGAGATGAGCTCGTGTGCTACACATCGGCACAAACGCAAGTATCGGCACGAATATCAAAAGCACGAACATAACCTACAAATCTTAAACTAACAAGCAATCTACGATAGCTAACTTTTTATTATTCTAGTTGTTAGAAACTGTCTGTCAAGCCCATTAGAAAGCTCTGAAATAACTTATCGTAGCTAAATTATAGAGAACAATGCCCTAATAAAGCTTGAACCACTTGTCAGAGCGAAATGTTCATTTTAAGGCATATTATTGCTAGAACTAATCTAAGCTATCAATTAAAAAACATCAGCTACATTCCATAATTAGTTTTCATAGATTCCCTAGCGCCTAAACCACAAATATGTATGGTAAGAAACATTTCAAAGCTTTGTTTTTAAATAAGCTTTTCATAGAAAGAAAAATACTTTCCAGAATAGGCATATATAAAGGCCTGAAAGATATGCTCGAATTTCTGCCCTAACATTAAATTTAAGCCATGAAAGGAACTTACAACCCATTGAAATGCCACCCAATGCCAATGCTACACTGACTGCGCTTATAATTCGCAATAAGTTTTAGCAAAAATGTGCTTAAAGCTCTCCACTGTCGCGCTCTGGTGTCGTGTCTTTTAAAGCCTGCTGCACACACATCTCTAGCACACACAGACACATACTCGCATCACGCACACTTGTGCAGAGGGCGAGAGACCCGTGACCTACAAAGTTGGTTAATCGTTGCCAAAGGGTGTGAGCACAATTCAGGTTCGAGTTGGCTTTCGGCCTCGGCCTCGGTCTCGGCCACGGCAACGAGCTCAGTTTCGGCTTCGGTTCGTTGTCGGACGCGGCTTCGGCAAATGGCATTCGGCAACTATTTCCCAGCAGATACTTCACATGACTATATATTATAGTAATTATGTACATATATGTCAATGGGGTTGGGATTTGGGTGAGTCGTACTTAGACCATAATTGAAAGCTACCTCAAATTTTAAAGCGAGAGAGAGAGGGGGAGGGGTTATTCAAATAGAGAATATTTTAAATTTTTGTAATTACTTTACAATTGTATTTTAATTGAACAATATTCAAGAATTTTGTACATTCATACTTAATACACAACATTTAATTAGTTTCAAAAACTTGAATAGAATATATTTGAGAAAAAAAAAAAACGAAAACGAAAAAGATCAATCAATAATGAAAAATCAAACAGAATAGACGTACGATACAAATACAATAAATGCTATAGTTAATAGAACTCTGGCCATCGTGTGGGCCTTCTTATTCTAACAATAAATCAGTTGAGATTCCGATAATTGAGCCCAGGCACAAAACATATGTAGTTGCATTTCTATAGATAGATAGATAGTACTTCATTCTTTGCTATGATACTTATAAGACACACAGAGACAGGTGGTGAAAAGGCAGGTGGAAAGGTGGCAGAGGGGTGCAGTGACGGGAGAGGGGGGGGGGGGGGAGTCAACAACCAAATACCAAATCCTGCATGTTAGATTCACACGCTCCAGATGGGTTTTTTTTAATATTATCAAATTCGAGTTTTCATAGTTTGATTCCTTTCTTTGGTTTAGCTTTCATTTGCTTAAGTATTTGTTTTTAAATAGTTACTTGGTTTAGTTAGTTAGTTGTTGCCATTTAGCACGCACATATGCATAGCGTTTGTTTGAAATGTCAACGAATTGGAATTAGAAAACAAAAAAAAAGAGTTTGATTTCCATGTATATGTATACCGTTAGTCGATAAATAGTTATGTGTGTGTGTGTGCTGGTGTGTGTGTGTGTGTGTGCGTATCTATTGGCCGCTTAGATTTAAACATCAACAACCATTTTCTTATGTATATCCGTATTGCCCACGACGGAACAGAACTCATCGAATGATATTTTGCCATCCTCATCCTTGTCGGCGAAACAGATTGTCTTGTCGACAATCTGTTGCAGTTGCGTATCCTTCAAATTGTTGCCAACCATCATTTTGAGCACCTGAAAGAGCTCACCGTTTGAGATATAACCATCATTGTCCATATCGTAGATGCGGAATGCGAAACGCAATTTGGATAGCTTATCGCCGCGCACACTGAACTGTGAGACGCCCTGGATGAATTCCTTGAAATCGACCTCACCATTGCCATCCGCATCGAATATATCGATGACGCGCTGTACAAGCGGATTCTGTTGCAGTTCCGGCAGCGACATAAACTCATCTATGCTCAACGCTCCCGAATTGTCCAGATCGAGTTTACGGAAACGTTTGCCCAGGCGACGGATCTCATCTGCATCGAAATTGGAGCACATGTCCATTGGCAGCGATGTTTCGTTACCCATGTCGAAATTTTTGGCTCTTCTCTATTTTTTTGCTCTTTTTGCTGCTCAAATGTAGCTAAAAGCAACAAAAAAAAAAATATATTTGTTTTATTTAATTTTTTTTTTCATGGATTTGCGAGGCTTTGGCAGCACTTTACTCACCTAACGGTGACTTGCTGTTGCTTTTGATCAGTTTACCGTTATCCTTAGGCGCACATCCTGCAAGCAAAACAACAACAATCAACACTTGATTTTCAATATGTCCTATCGATTTTTCCCCGTATTTCAAGTATTTTCTGCCCATACACAGCGCAAATTCCAGGTTTTTATTATTATGTCCTTACGTTAAACTCAACTGCGATTGCTCTGAATTCGCACACATGCATGCGCACAATAAATTAATATGATTTTATTTATATATATATATATATATATTGTAGCGTACCGTAAATAGATAAACAACAAAATGCGTATACGCAGTGGGATTGTGGGCACGCGCTCTCTGCGCGTTCAAGTCTCGGTTGGCTCTCAGCTTGCTGGCAAACAAGTTCAGTGATTTCTATCGCGATGCTTTGTATGTATGTATTGGCTTGGATGTGTCCTTTAGGATATCCTTGGGTGCGTAATTGGGTCCCAGGCCTTTGAATTTGGGTATATAGCAGCTAATGCAATCTATTGTGAATTTGCAAGCCAGTGTTAATATTATTCGGTATTTTTTAGTGCATTTCTAGCTGCCACCTGTAGTACATGCCTCTGACCCGAAGTAGTATTTTAATACCAAAGAAAACGGATTTTCAGTTTTTGCAATTATTGCTACTTATTATAATATAATAAATAAATAAAACATTATTTAGCTCAAAGCATAGGAAAACAAAATATTAAATACATTGATACAATTATCATGTACATTTTCTTTTACTTGTTTTTCAAAATGTGGCTCACTTTATTTTTTTTTAATTTCTTCACTAATTTCTGTTAAAAATAATATTCTTAGTTATTTTTTACCTGAATTTGATGAAGAGTTGACTTCTCGCTGACACTTTCTAACTTTCGTATTGTGCAGCCATAAATAAAATATAAGCACACGTTTAATATTTGCCGTAAAGAATTAATAGACTTTTTCAACAAATTGGCTCAATTGCCATTTAAAATATGTATTCAATAAATAGCACTATTAGAAGATGTACACAAACTATTGTGAATTAACGCCGATCGATTTATATTTAAATACCAAAAACACTTGCACTCACATCGTCTAAAAAGAAGTTCAAAGGATTATTGTGCGCTTTTAGGGATACAAACAGTTACTGTAAGATGCGTTAGGGTGACCAGGCGCGAGTATTAAACAGCATTCACTAACACTGCAAAGGCGCGCATTTTGAAATCTTTGAAAGCTACCAAGAAAATTATTTAAATCGTTAATATTACATATATATATATCACTTTACTAATGTAATATATAGAAATTTTAGCTTAACTGTACATACAATTTAAAAACACAATACTTGACATTTGCGCAAACTACAACTCCTTTCGCTTCTCCTGCAGATAATCCTCCTCGTCGGTGCTAACTTCGTAAACATCCAAAGATTTCATTACTTTCTTTTGATTCGAATCGTTGAGTTTGTTTTTGCTGTTATTATTATGCGACATATCGCTTGTTTTCTTCAATTTATTTTCTATGCGTTAAAATTGTAAATTAATTAGCTGGCAACAAAATAACAAATTTGCAACTTACTTTGCGCAACACGTTCCAGTTCGTCCTCAGTGTCGGGACCAGACGAATGCACCCGATGCGCTGTGCCCTCGAAGCTGTTATCAACATCAACTGATCGGCTACTTATGTTAGCTACCATCTCCACATCCCTGTCATCATCATCCGCAGTGGGCTTTAGTGATACATCGTACAGCTCCACATCGCTCTCCGGCTGAGCTGATTCGGTTGTATCGAGAGCATATCGACGCCAGGGCAAATACTTTTTCAGCGCATAACACTTTTCAATCCATTGACGCGTTACAATTTTGCCCTTGCCCTTGACCTGATTGTACTTGGGCGTATTTCGAAAGGCACAGCTAAACAGAAAAAAAAAAAAAATTATAAGTTCAATTGCATGGAAATTTATATGGGACATATGCGTACATGAGATGCGTGCAGCCGGATTCCCAGTCAGCTTTGTACTTGGCGCCCAGCGCTAAAGCTTTGGAGCGCAAATCCGCACGATCTGGATTCTGTATGAAAAGATGATTATGTTTAAGTCATTCAATAATTATTTGAATGCCCCACCCACCTGTATGCCACTGATGACCAGGACAACGCCACGCAGCAGCTGATTAAAGGGCACATATTGCACCTGCTGCTCGACATGGGTCTTTTGCTTTTTGGCTGGCTTGCTGCTGTCATCCATGGATGCAGATAGACGCTTCTGGGGCTGTGCAGCTGCAGGTTTGGGACTCTCTTTGGGCGCAGCAATTGGTTTGCTACTCTCCTTGGGCGCAGCAGTCGGTTTGGTACTCTCCTTGGGTGCGGCTGCTGTTTTATCGATAGATGCTCGCTTTTTTCTATCCCTTTTCTTTTCCAGCTCCTCCAGTTCCAAGCGCCGCCTGTTTTTGTTCGCCTCAATGTTTTTCATCAGGCGCTGCATTTTGGCATCAATGGCAACTTCCGGATTGGCTGCAGCGGCATCATCCTCATCCGGGTTATCATCGCCAAACATCAGCGAATCTCGATTGCGATCCAATAGCTTGATATTGTCCGCCTTGTCCGAACTGCCACTGGCGGCAGGTGATGCTTGTAATTTAATAGGCGCCGGTCGCGTATCGCTCAAACGACGCAAAGCCGCCGGCGAGGCGGCATCTCTAATGGCCGCCGCCGTGCTGAGGGTGGCCGGTGCATGGCCATCGTCATTGCGTGTGGCCTTCCAGCGCTGAAAGAGCGACAGGGCGGCTTTGCCATCCGGTTCCGAATCGGGTGACTCCTCGCGCAGCTTAAATTGGCCCAGTGCAGTGAGGCCCTTGCCGGCGCTTGGGGTCAATTTAAATTGATCGGGCACCAATGATTTTGGCTTCACGGCAGCCGCCGCGGCGGTCACATGCACCTTGACAAAGGACAAGCCGTACTGGACATGCTTATTGAACGGCTGCGTGCACACAATTTTCACCAGCTTCCATTTCTCGGGCAGCGTTGTCGCTATCAACGCTTCGCTATTGAAGCAGCGCACGCGATTCGTGTTGGCCGAGTTCTTGCTCTCGATGGGCGTCATAAATGAGCTGGAGAGCAGCAATTCCTTAAAGTCATCCGGCTGGCAGCCTGTTTTGCTGACCAGCACCTCAATGAATGCGGCATGCTCATTGCCAATGTCAATTCCGTTGATTTGTTGCGGCTCCTCAAATTCCAATATAACATGCGCCGATTTCTCACCGTTCGCTTGTGTCTTCCATTTTTTGGCGGCATTTTCCTTCAACAGATTTGCCGCCACATGCACCTACAATATGAAGGATAGTTTCTTAGACAATTGTAACTTTTATGTTATTTATAGCTTACCGAATCCTCGCTGCTTACTTCGCGCACAGATTTAAAAACCCCGATCGGCATTTCAACACATTTGTTGCCCAGACGCCGGTCATTTGTGGCGGACTTTTGCTGTTTATCGATTTTTATGACGATAGGCGATAGCTGATGGTCTGTTAAACGATTATTAAATGTGAATTATATTAAGACATGCTTAAGCTTAAGCCCATTTGCTGTTTGTCATTCCTTTTGTTTATTTTTTTCTACTTAACAATAGTTTTTTGTTTAAATTGTGGTTACAGTTGTTCTTTGCTTAATTCACACTTATCGATATTTGGTATTTTTTCGATAAACGTATGCGGTCACACTACACAGCCCGCTGTGATTTGGGCACGAACATGACATCGACTTGAAAGTTTCTTATTATTTGTTATTTGAAAGCGGTGTCTAGCGTGCATGAAGGGTCTGCAATATGAATCCTCTCTTAAATGAAATACAACGCATTATCACGGATCTACGCGCCGAGAAGCCAACCACTCGCAATAAGGCAGTCGAGCAGTTGGACCAAAAGCTTAACAGCTCCAGAGATGCCGTAAATGCGGCGCTGGGCAAATGCCAGGAATTGTCCTGGCAGACCATCTTTGACGCCGCCAAGGATTCAATTTTCAAAGTACGTTTATTCGATATAATAAACCCATATATATATATATGTCCGTTTATACAACAAATAAGCACGCTGCCAATCTGCAAGATGCCAACGAAAAGTCGTTCAAGACGTTGTCGGATAAATGTTATCTATACGGCAATGTAATGGACAAGATCATTGACTACAACTTGGAGAGTATGAAAATATGCGACATGACATTGTTAGGCATTAAGCCAATTCTTTATATTTGCAGTGGGCCGTGGCGGCAACGGGCATTTTCTGCTCAAGTCAAGCATATTCAATGCCTTCGAAGAGGGCATCAAGCAGCGTATTGTGGTCAGGCATTTTGGGGATCATTTCATTAATATGCTGGACAGAGGCATCTTTCTATCGCAAAGCTACATTGCCCAGCTGAAAGTCAGCGAATATAGCCGTAAGTTTTTAGCTGCGCTTCTTTTTGTCTGCAACCGGCAAAAGATAAACAATATTAATACATTTTGCCAGGCATTCTGTCCTATCTGTTCGAACTGAATGTTGATAAGGACGAGTTCCTGCGCTCCAAGATATTGAAATGCATAACCAAGACGCTGCAATCAGCTCAGCAGCGTGTGCAGCTGCATGCCGATCTAGTTGACTATCTGCCCACGCTTAGCAGCTATACGCAGACGGCCAGCAGTTCGGAAAGGAAAACGGAAATTGTGCGCCTCTATCAGATATTTGTGGCCGAGGCAAGTGTCAAGCTTAACTGCTTCCGGGCGCAATTTTTGCTAAATAGCCTAATTCCTAATCATTGCCAGCTGTCGGTCAACTATCATCATAAGCTATGCATGCACATGCAGGAGATAATGCCAAAGCTGTGCGATTTTCACAACGACGATTCATTCCGCGATGACACCAAAAGGATATTCTTTGAGTGCGTCATATTGTCGCTACAGACGCTATATCCAAAGTTAAAGCAACACGACTTTGGCACATTCCAAGTGCCACTCAACGAGGACTGGCCGCAAACGATGCAACAATTGCGCACCATTGTTAACATGGAGATTAGAAAGAATTGCATGGGCCGCGGCAAAGAGTCGGTACTGAATAGCGATAAATTTTCAGATACATTTATTCGAATGGCTGCTCTGGTCGTTTTTATAGTAAGACGAACGCTAAATATAACTCGATACGCTGGTTATATATTAACAATTCTTGCAGGTTCAATGGCATATTGAGCCGAGAGGCGCCGAAATTGGAATCGAGGTGCCCAGCAAACGTCCCAGGGTCGATAAATTGGAAGTCATCATCGAACTAATTGATAAACAGGAAACTAGCTTTAATGCGATTTGGTAAGCATATGCGATTTTTGCATGCATTTAGTTTCTTGTGACTTATGCAGATTCGCAGGTTCGCCATATTCGCAGAGCTGCTGCAGCTGAGCAATACAATTATAAACGTGGCCAACTATCAGCAATCGCTGCTGGCCACGCTGGATGTGCTGCTTATCTATGGCAATGGCAAAAATCTGCATAACGTGCGCCTCTGCCTGACGAGCATGCTCGATAAGGAGCGGGAGCTGTTGCAAACGAAATCCATACCCGCTGACTTTATGGCCGATCAGTGGTCAAAAATTGCCACACATCTTATATCTGAGACACGACCCGCTGCCGATGAGATTTTGGAAAAGCAAATCATACTCCAGACGCTTATCAAACACGGCAAACTGAGCCCAACGCTGTGCGCCACACTGTTGCAGAGCATTACAACAAATGAGATGCTCAGACGCAACGAGTGCATCGAAACTATGCGCGAGATATTCATACATGCCGAACAATGCGGCCTGGACAAGGCCTCCGGCGATCTGGAGCCCATTATTAAGTGGGCCTATGCAAGCGAGACGAGCAGTGCGCTTCAAATGATATATTATATTGCTGCAATTGATACGCAATTGCTTGCCGATACGTTTGCTATTGGCATCATTAATTTCCTGGACGAACAGCAATTGCAGCAACTGTGCAGCAGCCAAGCTGCAAGTGCCACAACAGCCAGTTACAATCTGCAGCTGCTGCTCTACAAGTACAACAAGCAGCTGGTCTGCTTGGATGAAACGTTTCAGGCGCAACTGCTGCGCTCGGGCGGCATGCAGCACACTGACACCGATCCGGGCGCCAAGAACTGTCTGTTTCAGCAGAACTATGAGCTGCTTATGCGCATGCTGAATTTAACGCCCAGCAGCGAGCACACGACCACTTCCATGCTCAAGGATCTGAGGTGTCTGCATAAGCTGGTCTGCACCATGGAGCGTCTGTTGCACTACAAAGTCTTCGATGCTGAGAACCTGACCCACTGTCCGCTTATAAAGCGCATTGGCCTGTTTCTCAGTCACATTGAGGCGAGTGGCACGAAACCACCGTTTGGCAATGCTCAAATTAATATCGAACTTTCTTATCGCTTGCAGTTTCAGTACAAGGCCAACCAGTCGGAAATTAGCCGCATTGACGACAGCGATTTGCGTGATATTCTGCAGCAGCAAATTGTCGTGCTGGATGTCTTCAATTCAAATGATATACTATTGCAGTATCTAGAGAAGCAGCCGATCGAGATGCTGCTCGAATTTATAGGCGTGCTGCTTAATCAGATATGTAAGGATATTAGCTCAAAGCTCAAAGTAGCTTTAAGTAAATCGGAGATAGTATTCGTATTGTTATTTAGAACTTTTCATTTAACCTTAATTTTGTTCAAAGTAGAAGCTTTACACACACTTTTTCTATTTGTTATATGGCATATCGATTCGATTGAGTATTTAAACCTAGTTTATTTTTGAAAAACTATAAATAATGCTTGTTTTCGCGTTTCAGGTACTCGCAAGGATATCGCAGATAGCATAGAACATGCAACATTGACCTCGAATTGCCTTCATATCCTGGGTAGCCTGTGTGCAAATAGTTCCTATAACGTGGAAGCATTTCGTCATATAGCCAAAAATTTGAAGATTCCTTCCACGCAGCAGCATGTGCTGTTGGTCATCAGGGTAAATCATATTTGTGTTGTTGAATTATTTAAATGTGATAAGCTAAAGTACTGAATGCATTTTTAGATGCTGTGCAAATGCAAAAGCCTATCGCAGGAGTGCATTGTTTGGCTGGTGGAGAAACTAAAAATCATTTTTCTATATCACCATACAAACGTTGATTACATTACCGAGGTGGTCGAACATCTGCCCAGTATGTATTGAGCAACAGCTGACCAGACCAACACCCTGGACTCATATGCCGCTTGTCTTACTTTCAGCTGTCATTTACTTTGTATACAAATCTGAGAATCAGCTGGACGATATGCTGTCGGCTTTAATATCGCTAATGCGGATTGCTTTAAGGAAGGCCTATCCAGCAGCATTGTCGGTCAAGATAGTGCTATCCGTCGGACTGATAGCCCAGCGCTGTCCCAATATCTATGATTTGCCCAATTTTCATGTGATTTGCTTCTCGGTGGCAAAGTTTCTGACAATGCCAACGCTGGAAATCCGTTTTGCAACAGTCGCAACGCTCACACAGCTGCTGAATACCAATTATTGTGTATCTGATAAAGATGGAGACACGGTCAGCAAATGTGCCAGCCATTTGGTATTCTGCGAGCAGCTCTACGGCAACATCGACTGGAAGAAGCTAACGGTTTGGAAATCAAATTATATCACAGGCATTTCATTATTATATGCTTTATTTTGCAGTTCATCAGCGAGGATCTGGTGCAGAATAATCATGCGGTGGCAATTCAATCGTTTATTGCATTCTTTGCCTTCAGCACATTTCATCAGGAGGTTGCAGTTCAGGATTTGTTGCCGTACTGTGCGCTGCACAAGCTGAACGAAAGTGGGTTAAGCTGAGAAACTGCTGTTGTATATTTATCGCATATAAACATTTTTTTTAACCATTGCAGATGCATTCTGCGCCCTGGAGAGCTTTGTGCATCGCCACAAGAGCACCATGCGTCAGCTATTGACACCATATGCGGATTGCCTGCTGCACAAATGGCATTCGCTGCGCTGGGCCGTATCCAAGTGTGTTTGGGTAGCCACACAAATTGGTCACATTGCAAAATATACTTTTTCTGTCTTGCAGATTTCCATATTTTCTATGCTATGATACCAGGGAAGAGTTTATAAGAGCACATTCTAAGAGCATAATGGCCTATACATTCATCTATGGCAAGCCGGACGATATTATCCGCTATAAGAAGTTTATAAACGAACGGGTAATGCTATAATGGCTATATCTTAAACAAAACTGTAGACTAAGTGCTCGGACTGTACAAAATCGAATCGAAAAATCATTTCTATTTAAAAGAAAAATGCACAAACAGCTCCGGAAAATGAGTGGAAAACTATTTGGCCTTGCTTGAAGCAAAACACTTTGGCTCCATCTAAATGCCGCTAAATGTCAGCTAGTACATTATGTATTAATCGAATCAATTGGCACTTGTTCCAGGACGCGATGCCAATACTTAAAGCCTTTATGGTTGCGGACTTGTGCGATTGCACTGAATCGGAAGGTGTCGAGTTCCGGGCTCATCACGAAAATCTGAAACAGAATCTAGAGCATTTTCAATTGAAACCGATGGATCTGGCGCTCAATGCGACAACGCTATATCAAAGCATCAGGATGCTGCTTGACAAGGATGAACTCGCCAGACTGTTTGGCGGCGCGGTGCCGAGCATTAGTAACCCACTCTGGTTTCATCTAACGGCCAAATCGCTCTTCATGTCGCTGTACAAGCTTGTGGTGAGCTTTCACATTATGCTTGATCCATTCACACGATATAATTATGTATATATGCTTTATAGAAGGACCACGATGTGCCAGAGGATGATCGTATACAGAGCATGTCTGCGCTGATGTGTGAGCAGCCACTCATTTTGGTGAGTCTGCTTGGCACATTGAAGAGCGATTGCTATCGGGCCGTGCTGCCCAGTCATGTGTTGCATTGCTTCTTTTTGTATTGTACGATTGGCGATGCAATACTGGACACGGCCAAGGCATTGGAATCAGCGCCGTCCACGGACGCAAATTTGATCGAAGTCAATTGTGGCTATTTTGTGCGAGACGTTTGGTTCTTTGTTTGCCGTTTTCTCCTGCACAGTGAGTACTGTAGTGTCCGCTCTGCTCTTATTTTCTAATTGCCAATTGATTTTTAGGCAGATGTGGACAATTGCACATTGCTGCTATGGAATACATTGAAGTGATGCTGGCTAAGCGCAGTTTTCTGTCGCATAATCTTACCGCACACATGGATGAGATAGGCAAGCTATTGATTGCCTGTGTGCATCACGTGGAATCAAATCATCTGAAGATAAGAATTGCTCAACAAGTTGAATCATACATCAGCATGTACAGAGTGCAGCTAAAAGTCCAATCGCTGCTGGACGAGGCCGGCGATTGCAAATATTTACAGTCGCTGCGTTCCATGTTTGAGACAACATTGCCAAAAGTCAGCAGAGTCAGCGTCGTCGACTATATACGCGCTTTCCTGAAGCCTAACCGACTGGAACGCTTGCATGGTCTGCGCGAATACGTAAGCGCTTTCCATATTTACATATAACATTTATATTTATCGATATACTTCCGTCAATCAGATTGCCGAGCACAAGGAAGAGCTACAGAATCATGAACAGCTACTGTTCGAACTAATCAGCCGGCTAATTCGCATGGTGCGAGAGTCGGGCAAGCGGGACAACAGCCTCGATGCCGTCAAATGTCTGGCTGAGATTGGGCCGCTCAAAATGAATCATATCTCGTATTACTTTCAAACCGACTTCGAGTCCATACAGCAGGTACAAAAACAATCTAAAAACTATAACTGAAGTGAGAAGTGTTTTGTTATCTGAAGAAAGAAATTTGTGAACAAACCAACAAAACCAAAGAAAGGAATTTAAAATTGACTATTTACGTTGTTCGTTGCAGTCCTCGGAGCATCCAATGGACCAGTTCATCAGCATCATTATGGAGACGCTGGAGCGGCATCTGTTTGACTTCAATATCAACACACAGGAGGCGCTCGTCAAAGTGGCCGGTCATGTGGTCAACAGTAAGAGTGGCGTCAAGCTATTAGGTTTGTGTTCGACACTCAATCAAATGCTGAGCCAATTAATTATATCCGTGGCAACTTACAGCTCAGTATCCACATTTGCGCATCTTTTACACGGGCGTACACAAATCCGGTTTCCTGAATTCGGCCAGCAGCATTCCCTCTATTGACTGGCTGACCGTGCTCAAGGCCACCCAGCATCTGGACTATGAGCCATGGATGTGCACGTTTATGGGCACGTTGTTTAGGGAGTGCAGCTGGCAAGGATTTGATGCATATGCGAACCAGTCCTTTGACTTTGCCAGTGCCTGTCTGCAGTCATTTATGAAATTATTGCTTAACAATAAGGATCTGCATTTGGAAAGCTTGTGCTCAATGCTCGAGCACTTCTTTGAGTGCTCCGCGAATGCGCCCAAAGATATTTACCAGGATAAGCGTGTCATCAAGCGATTCCTGTATATATGCGAATGCGTACGTGTGGTTAACAATTGGTATGTTTATGTCAAAGAGGAAAGGAACAGCACAAGTCTATAATGCAATTCCTCTATCTCTCTCTCTTTCTCTTTTCAATTCATGCCTCAGGAGCATACCCATTAATCTTGGGAATGTGGTCAAGGCAGGCAATCATTGCCAAGCTTATTTTTTGAGCATTATGTATCTGGAATTGTGGGCCTGCTCGGCTAATGCGGCGCCAGATGCAAATATCCTAGCAGACGAGAACTTTCAAATGTCCGCCAAGATGGTAAGCAAACTATCAGAAACGATTAAGATTTCCAATTATATTTAAATATCATTTTCCAATAGGCATATAAGTCCATTGGCTGTCTGGATGCTATACCCGGCTTTTTAAATCCTTTGCGCTCCCGCGTCGATTATCTCAGCTTGAATGATAATTTGTCTGGCATTCTGCTGGAATCGGATAACCTGGATGAGCCCAATAGCGAGATCTGTATGGACATTATGAAGAGCAATGGCATGCTATCGTTTGCCAATCTTTACCAGCGTTTTGGCAAAAGCATGGAAACAGACTATGAAACACTGTGGCGTCTCAGTCAGTGGGATGAGCAAATCGAGGGGCATCATAAGGTGAACTGGTCGAACAACTTGGAGCAGGAGTTCAATAAGCAACACTACATTGCACTCAAGTCCATTAGCAAGCGCGAACAGGAGAATACCGTTTCGGCGATCAACAATGCCTATCAGTGTGTCCAGGAAATATTGCGTAACATTAGCGTAGAGTGTCTACAGTCGGTTTACAAGTATATGACCTGGCTGTGCATGCTGCAGCAGACCGAAGACTTTTGTCAGGTTTGACTATAATATGATTTTAATATACGAATAAGTCATTTAAATCCCATTTGCAGATTCAGTTTTGCCAACAATTGGCTTCAACGCAAATCAATGAAGTATTCGACAAATGGCAAACGGAACTTAATCTCGCCTACGGTAGCTTCAGCTGCAAGGAGCAAATACTCTCCCATCAGATATCGTTATTCAAAATGTCCGGGACACGCGCCAATCGTCGGATACAACAGTATTACCATCAGAGTCCTGTGGACACCTATCTGCTCAAGTGCATCGGCGAGTGCAAGGCAGCTGGCAAATTGAATTTGGCCACCAAGTATATATCCACGCTGCGTGGTATGACCGATATTACGGAGCCCACAAAGGCAAGTCTATTGCTAGATGCGCACTGTTAACAAATTGGCAACAGCGCTCTGTTAACTTAACAGCTGCTCAGGACAGACCGTTTTAAATTAGCATCGATTAACATTGGCTGTTAAGAAAACAACACTGTTATCCATAACATTATATGGCTCTTGACTTAACATGATCCGTGCAACAGAGCACTGTTAACATACTGCTATTGAACTCTTTTTTTTTTTTGCAGATCTCTGTGCTGCTGGAGGATGCGGATGTGAATGTGAAGCGTGGCAATTATCAGATTGCCAAGGCCATATTGCATCATGTGAATAAAAACGCAGAATTTCAGTTCTGTCTACAGCGCGTGCCGGCACTGCGAATGCAGGGTGAATTCCTGTTAGACTGCAATGCCGAGAGTTTCGGTTATACATTGGATCAGAAATTCAATCAATCTCTCAAGCTGCTGGATCACTTCCAGTCGCACCAGGCGCTGCTCATGGAGAAATATCCCAATATTTTTGCATGGGATACATTCGAATCGTTCGAGAATCAGAATCGCAAAGCCGCCCACGAGTCCATAGCCAAGTACGCGGACCGGGAGTATCAGCGGCTCCATGATTATCGACAATCACAGGAATACCAAACGCTCGTCGATATCATACAGCAGAATCGTCGATTGGCCGGCACAGTTACTGGCGCTAGGAGGCCTGACTGTGATCGTGATCGCCAAATTGGAGCACTCAATTTGAATCGTTTCGCCAAGCTGGATGAGCAGGAGCTGCGACGCATCGATGATAATCTAACCGAACATTTGTGTACAGCAATCTCACATTATATTATATACTGTCAACTGGATGGCGGCTTCTCCAGCGACGCAATTTATCGGATAATTGCGCTTTGGTTCACCAATGATCAGAACAAAGCGATGCTGGAGAGGATCAGGGAGCCAATTAAAACGGTGCCCAGCTACAAGTTCATTTGTGCTGTCAGTCAGCTGGCCGGACGACTGAATTCCAAAAATGAGGACTTTCACAAGGTGCTCGTCGATTTATTGGTGCGCTGCGGCACCGATCATCCCCAGCAAACATTTTACAAACTATATCCATTAGTTTACGCCTACATGGATGGCAGCCATAGCAATACCCAGCGCGCAGACATTGCCAAAAGAATAATCAAAGAATGCGGCGATGCGAATCCGATTGCGCTCAAAGCCAGCCGACAGTTCGAGTTCATGTTTCCAGGTAAGCTGAACCAGCTGGTTAATCATGGCTGATCTTTAACGCGGTCTCTGTTCTTAAACTTTCAGCGCTAATTGGCTTCGCCAACACGTATCTCTCTCCAGGCCCAAATGGGCGGCCCAATCCCAAAGTGGTGCCCGACAAGCTTTTGAAGCTGAGCGTACTCAAAATGGATTGCATACAATGTCCCACATTGGAGCTGCAAGTCCAGCCCAGCCGGCAATATAATTTAATCAGTAAGTCAGAACGGAAGCCCAACTTTTAACGATATATAACATATATATATATATATATAACTTTTCAACTGACTATTTGTCATTCCATACGCAGGCATCACAAAGTGGACGGGTGAGTACTCGTTTTGTGGTGGCCTCAATGCGCCCATTAAGGTAAAGTGCCTCTGCTCGGATGGCGTGGTGCGTGCTCAGCTGATCAAAGGCAAGGATGATCTGCGTCAGGATGCTGTTATGCAGCAGGTGTTTGGCATTGTCAACGAGCTACTGAACAGCGACTCACAGTTTATTGAGCGCAAGCTGCATTTGCGCACCTACAAGGTGACCCCACTCTCAACACGGAGCGGCATTCTTGAGTGGTGCAGCAATACCATACCTGTTGCCTCCTATCTGGTGGGCGATGGCACTGGCGGTGCGCACATGAAATATCGTCCGAACGACTGGAACAATCGTAAATGTCGTGATCTGACAGCGGTACATAGACATTATGTTATATCCAATAGAGTATTTGATGTATTCATATATTTATTATGCAGGCGGGCCTGAAGAAATCGCCAGCGGAACGTAGAAAAATCTATCACAATATTTGCGAGCATGTGAAGCCAGTCTTTCACTATTTTCTACTCGAGAAATTTCTAATACCGGGCGAATGGTTTGAGCGGCGTCTGGCATACATCAATAGCGTGGCCACCACCTCGATGGTGGGTTATGTTCTCGGCCTGGGCGATCGCCATACACAGAATATTCTAATTGATGAGCAGACCGCTGAAGTGGTGCACATTGACTTTGGTGCGGTTTAAATGGTACCCAACAGTTAACTTGTTTTTTTTTACAGTTTCCTCTTGTGTAATTTGTAGGTATTGCCTTTGAGCAGGGCAAGATTCAGACAACGCCGGAAACGGTGCCGTTTCGCTTAACGCGCGATTTTGTTGCACCTATGGGCGTTTGTGGTACAAACGGTGTTTTTACCAAGTCCTGCGAAGCAATTATGCATATATTAAGGCGTTACAAGTCCGTTTTTACCACCATCTTAGAAGTTCTACTCTACGATCCACTGTTCATTTGGGGCGTGCTTTCAAAAGAGCAACAACAACTGCAGTCAAGTAAGTGTCTGGTAAAAATCTATTTAACTAGAATTTAATTAATTTCAATCCATTGCTATTGTCAGATGAGGAATCCAAGAATTCACTGGCACAGCGTGCCCTAATACTTGTTAAGTACAAACTGGAAGGTAGGGAGCCGGGTTTATTGGACAACTCGAATGTGGAGGCACAGGTGCAGCGTCTGATAAACGAGGCAACGTTGCCAAGCAATTTAGCAATGCTTTATCATGGCTGGGACCCATATCTGTGATACACTGGCATAACATCACACATACACACATTAGCTAGTTAAACTAAAAATATACATAATTTTGCAAATTTCAAGTTTTTTTTTTTTATTGTTGTTCAAATTTTGGCGGTCATTTAGTGTTGCCCATACGTTACGAATTGAGCAAAACGATAAATGATGCTTATCGCTTGCCGCTAGAGTTGCCAGACCGTGTCGCATATTATTGTAGCGCAGCGAAAAGGTGGCAACGCTGGCAAGCCAAGCACAAATAAATAACATTAACATTGAAGTGAAAGTAGAATTAAGCAATTTCCATGCAACGTTAAACAATAACAATTGCTAAAATTTGCAAATCATGAACACCGACGCTCGGCAACGGCATAAATCAAACGATGAACAGGCGGCAACAGTTGCCAATGCGGATGCAGTGGGAAAGACAAGCGCATCAACGAATCAATCGCCAGATGATTGGATCCGTTTATCACAATGGGTGCATTGTTTTTGTGTTGTTACCTTCGATCTGAACTTGGGCCAGGCACTCGAATATGTCTATCCCGCCGAGTTTATGCCCAGCGATCAGGAGGTGAGCAACATTTGCTACATGGCCTTCCCGGACTCCAATTCGGGCTGCATGGGCGACACCAAGTTCCATATGCGTCTGCGGGCCATCCAAAATGCCAAACATAAAATGCCCGCCACCATGAACCAATACAATGGCGACTGTGCGCCGGCCATGCGCTACGATAGCAGCCACTATTGGGGATTCGTTTACTTTCGACAGAAACGCGATCCGAACCTGCCGCGCGGCTATTTCCAGAAGAGCTTAATCATTATAACGCGGCTGCCGTTCTTCAATCTGTACTACGATGTGCTCGCCCAGCTGGCGCCCAAATATTTCGAGCAGGGCAACGAACTGCTGCGCCGCGCCTGCGACCAAATCAACAGCCAGTGGCCAATGCTAATGGTCGGCCAGACGCTCAAGCTGCCGCTGTTCGAGTACAACTATCAGATATGCATACCCAAGGCGACCAGCAGCAGTCGCAAATTGCAGAGCTTACATGTTAACGCAGCAACACCAATGCCGCCCAATTCGCAGCCAGAGATGCCCATATCGGTCAAGGTGCTGGCATCTGTCAATGAGCTGGAGCTGTTCCACAGTCTGAGCTATGTGATAGAGCATCTGTATACGCTGTGGGAGCTGGTCATCACAGCTGAGCCCATTGTTGTGGTTGGCACCTCACCCGCTGATTGCTCGCACATGGTGCAGGCTCTGGTTGCGGTAATAGCGCCACTTGAATACTGTGCCGAGGCGCGTCCCTATTTTACCATACACGACAGCGAATTCAAGGAGTTCACCCAAGAGTGCACCAATCGACCCATACCAGCTGTCATACTGGGCGTCACAAATCCGTTCTTTGTGAAGCTGCTCAAGGATTGGCCGCACATGCTGCGTCTGGTGGATAATCAGGTAATTGATATGCTGCCTCAATACACTCTCGTCCAAGCTCATGCCATATGCCTTATGTATGCCTTGCAGAAGAACATGCAACAGCAGCAACAGGAGCTGCTGCAGCAGCACAAGAATACGCGCAATGCCAGCGCCAAACTGCCGCCGCAGCCAAGCGGCAACAATCACAACATCCTCAATGGCAGCCTGACGGCAGCGAGCGATAGCTCAGCCGCCGGACTGCATACCAAATACAAGCCGTACCTAAAGAAGGACAAGGCGCTGATCAAGAAAGTGCTGCTGGGCATTAAAACGAAGCGGCCGGATCATGTGCAGACGGCGCTCATCAGGCGGCATCTGTTGGAGCTAACGCAGAGCTTTATGATACCGTTGGAGCGTTATATGGCCTCCCTGATGCCGCTGCAAAAGGACATCAGCCCGTTCAAGTCGGCGCCCAATGCCCACTCATTCAAGCTGGATGATTTTCTGCGCAAGGTCGAAGAAGCTGGCCCACAGCTAACATCCACGCTCAAGGGCGATTGGAAGGGCCTCTACAGGCGCTTCTTTCGTTCGCCCAATTTTCGTGGCTGGTACGAGTCGCGGCATCGGGAGCTGCAGCTAACGCTGCAAGATCTACAGCTGCAGGCGCTGTCCGAGGCAAATCTGGAGCATTGGGCACACGACAAACAGGAAGTGGAAATAATTGATATGATACTCAAACTAAAACAAAAACTGAATCTCTACAGTGATAAGACACAGCTCGAGGGCAACACGAATACCACCCAACGGCAGATAAGGGCGCAAATTGAGTGCATGAAAGGCCTGCTGCCGTCCGATTTGAAGAATGTTGTGAATCTTTGATCATTAGCTAAATGCGCCCAACCCCCCAACACACCTGCAATCTGCCCTTAACTCAATATTATATATATATATATATATATATATATATATATATATATATAGCTGAGAGCTGTTGTATGATATTTGGTTAATTGCCTGGCAGTTACAACAACACGTTAAGTAAATCCCTTAAATCATGTCTAGATACGTTTATAAAAGATATCTCCATATAAGTATATCTATCCATAAATGTGTGTGTGTGTGTGTGTGTGTGTGTGTTGTTGGTTCCTTAAAGCGATTTAGCTTGTAAGTAAATAGATTTGTAGATGTGTACAAACAAATAACCATATCCACAATGTTTTCCAAAACCTCAACTTGTATATATCTATAACTATATATATATATATATATATATATATATAGTATTTGGCTACGTTGCGCAACGAATTAGTCACATTATCATCGTTCAGAAATAAATCCTATTCATGTAAAACCAACATTAGACGATGGATATTACTGTTCCATATGCTCTTCAAGTGCTCCCACTTATTATATATATATGATATTAATCCATAGAAAGCTCATTCCCGTTTTTGGTTGCGCCACAAATTAACATTAAGTTCGCTTTTACTTTATCACTTTTAGCGCATGTTCCATTCCAGCATTCCACAAGCAAATTTTTAGGTTAGGAATTAAAAAAAAAAACCTTTTCTTTAATGTATTTCTTTTCTGAGAACTTTTCTGTGTTGTTGTAATTGTTTAACTTATTCTTAATCTGAATTTGTCTTTCAATCCATGTTAAATTTGCCAATATTTTTCGAATCAACAAAATTTTAGACTATGCAGCGAATAATTTCAATAATACAAGTTCATATATTTAAGTTGGAAAACTGACAATAGTCAATTTAGATGCTGCTTTCAATTCGTACTTGTTCTCATGGCATGTTTCATTCCAGCATGCCGCATTTTGCAGGTTAGAGGCGAATCAATAAATGGAACGCTGGAATGAAACATTCGATCAACTTGCATGGCATTCATGCTTAGATCAGTCAAATACCCCTCCACATATTTGTACTAGTTACGAGAAGAGCGCCACGAATGGAATGCTGGAATGGAACGTGCGAATTTGAATTTCGCTTAGCCAGAACAGAAACCAATTTGATAATAATATAAGTTGACTTCTTGACTTGACTTCATGCATGGGTAAATAAGAGTTCCAAGTTTTTATTATAAATATAAAATGAACAAAAAAAAAATCGAAAGACTTAATGGCTAAACATAGAATTTGTACGTTATTTAAGGGCGAGACAATCAGATGTATATAGGTTAGCTGAAAATGATAAGGATTAGATAAGAAAGACAATATCGTCGGCGACCATTATCTGATTGTCCTCGGTCATGCGATGCATGGCCGCATCAACCTCGCCGGCTGCAAACGGTTCCGCATTATTCTCGTTGATGGCCGCCGTGATGCGGTGCAGCGGCAGGCTCTGTTCGCGTGCCTCGCGAAACAGTCGCTGCAGCCCGTTCTTGAATACGCCCAGGCGTTCATCGGTAATGGTTGCTGGCGTTGCGGTGATGCTGCTGACGGGCTCCGAGCCGGTCAGACTTTGCGAGCCGGTTCCGGCGGCGGCTTCATGGTGCTGGCGTGCCGGCAGCGAGCGGCGTGTCTCACGGCGTGTCAGATCGCCCACATCCGGCTGTGGCGGCTCAATATCCTCATCGCTATCGTATACGGCATTTGGATCGGGTTCGGTGCGTGTGCGTTTGGATCGGCGCGAGGGGGAACGTGTAGCGGCATCGGTGGTGCCATTGGCATCTTCCTCCTCCTCCTCCTCATCGGAGGAGCCGCCATTGCGACGCCGCTTATTGCCGCGCTCCTTCTCCAGCACCTTCTTAAAGTAGGCATACTGCACCAGCTCAATGGCCGCATGGGCATCATCAATGGTCACCGTTTTGGACATGCGTGCCCGGGCATGCGCCGTGGCCAAACGTATAAGCGTTTCCAATGTACGCGCCGTAATCGGCTGTGTGCGTGCCACATCCGATTCGACAGCCTCCTGGGAGCGCAGGCGCGAATACTCATTGGCAATTGCCTCGCAGGCCTGCTCAGTCAGCTTGGGCTTCATGCACTTGGCAATGTGTATATACTTGCGCATAAACTCAACGGACAGAATCTTCTCGTGACGCTTGCGTGATTTGCCATGCAACAGTGCATCATATTTCTCATACAGCTCCGTATCCTTGCGCTGCAAAAAAATAAATGAAAATAAAAACAAAGTTGAGAATATGCGCAGGTGAGCCGCTGTCCAGATATATTGTACATACCTGTTCCGTGTTGGAGACAAAGGCCAGCGAGTCGGCATAAGAGCTGCCCATGGTGAGGGGCTCGCCGTCGGCTTCCTTGGGATTGCGATAGCGATGCATGCGCACCACATGATCCGATATCATTTGATCCACATCGCTATCAATGACGTCCAGCATGACGAACAGCAAATCGAAACGCGAGAGCAGCGAGTCCTGCAGACCAATATTTTCCATGGGTGTCTTATATTGATCGTACTGAAATATGCGTAAAGATTATGTTAAATACAAAGCGAAAATTGTTATAGGTACTCCAAGAAGGACTATTGAATTACTTACGCGTCCATAGACCGGATTAGCGGCCGCCAGCACCGAGCAGCGTGCATTGAGCGATGCATGTATGCCGGCCT
This sequence comes from Drosophila virilis, assembly GCF_030788295.1. Classification (NCBI taxonomy): domain Eukaryota; kingdom Metazoa; phylum Arthropoda; class Insecta; order Diptera; family Drosophilidae; genus Drosophila; species Drosophila virilis. Next base: position 13,062,920 of record NC_091543.1, read on the forward strand.
TGGATATGGTAACCCGACCCTGTTCCATCACCTCGTGTATGGCGGTGCGATCAATGTCGCTCATCTTATCGAACTCATCGATGCAGACAACACCACGATCGGCTAGCACCATGGCGCCGGCCTCTAGGCGACGTTCGCCCGTCTCCTGATCTGTGGTAACGGCAGCGGTTAGGCCAACACCGCTGGAGCCACGTCCTGTGGTGGGTATGGCACGCGGCGCCGTATTGAGTACATAGCGCAGCAGCTGAGATTTGGCAACCGAAGGATCACCGATCAGCAGCACATTGATGTCGCCGCGCAGACGTGTGCCATTGGGCAGAACCTTCTCAACGCCGCCAAGCAATAGACAGAGTATGGCCTGCTTCACAAACGTGTGACCGTGTATGGAGGGCGCCAGGCTCTTGCTGAGCAGCTCGAATATATCATTGTTTTTGGCCAGTTTCTTGCAGAGCATAATGTCCTCGCGTGAGATATCCAAATTGCTTTCCTTGCTGAGCAGCGATATATTGTTGGCCAGCAGAACGGTGCGAAAGGTGCCGGATGTATAGCCGCCATGCTTGCCAGGCAGGCAGCGATAGTTGCCAACGATCTGGACACGATCGCCGGGCTTGCAGCGATCGACAAGATCATCATCGCACACAATATCAACGGAGCGCGGCAATTGGCCGGCTGGCGCCTTTTCTGGCATCTCCTGTATGGTTAACGTCTGATGATCCTTATATACAGACAGGCCGAATTCCGTTTCCAGCAGATTGCCATCATCGTCTTTTGTTGGATAAACAGCGCTCGAGGGCACCGTTTCGAATGAGGTGAGATCTGTATATTTGCGTTCCATCACCTTGCGCGTAGCCGGACAATAGTGTACGCTGCGCACAACCTTTGGATGTATGAGCGACACCTTGGTGACAATGCCCTCCAGACACACTAGATTACCCAGATAGATGGACGAGAGGGAGCGAGGCGTTACATGCCGATTGCCAAAACAGCCCTCGAAGCCAACGAAAAAATCTTCGTGCTGTTTGGCATAGCTGGGATCGACAGTTGAGATGTACTCCTTGAGTGCCCGCCCGAATGCCAGTTGCTCATCGGAGGCGTTGCTCAGCAGGCCAAGGGCGCGCTGTTGATTCTTGCGCTTCAGATCGTTTATGTTGACAACCAGACGCTTGCTCTTCTCGGCAATCATATCTTTGACATGGCCAGCATAGATGCCTTGGTCCTCCTCGTCGTCCAGAAAGTCCACATACTCACGCTGTATATCTTTGATGTATTGTTCCGCGTCGTGTGCCATTTTCAAACAATCTTTCAACAGCGAATAACAAGATAAACTCGCAAATGCAATTGCCTTCGCACGCCGAATGCAATTTTATTTTTGGCGGGAAACACGGACCCAAACGCAGGGCTGCAATTTAGGCGCCGATAACAATAACATTTTTTTGTCGATGATTCGATAGTTTTCATTGCCATAAAGTGATGAAAAAAAAAATGCTGTGTATAAATATATGCTGTTGCCTTATTTTGCAGTAGTCTATTTAACCAAAGATAATGTTTTACTGTAAAATGCTATTTAAATCATTTATTACTGCATTTCTTTCTTATGCAAATTTTTTGAATTAATTTGTTCCCGCTCAATACTGTGTAACATTGTTCAACACTGATTCCAGCCAATGGTACGCTTCCCGTTGGAGCTAGTTGCTCGATAGGCATTTCGAATGCACATTAGTTGTGTTTACATATTATTACTTTTCTAAAAAACTGGCAAATCGATTTGTTTAGAATAAATGCGTTAAGCTGCCTAAAACATGTATCTTCCAGTTGGCATACCGTGCAAAGATGGTCATTATCCCTGAGAAGATATATTTGCGGTCAATTGCAAGGCAAGAAGGTAACTACACTATTGTTCAAATATCTTTAAAACGTGCTGATCGATTTTTGCAAGATTGGTTAGGTGAAACTTTAGGCTTTAAACTTGTATATACGGTTTTCGGGACCATTTGCCCTGAATTAAGATATTTAAAGAATGGTGGAGACCAAATTTTACAACATCTTGGTTTACCCATATTATAAACTAAAAGTCAAAAACAAATGAATGTAGACCGTAAATTTTTAAATTTTCTTGCAATTCTACATTGAAGTTTATTTGTTGTTTTTGCTTTAAAACATAAATAACTGCATTGAAAAGTGAGCGGTTTCTTTTTCGATAACGAGTACCAAAAATCGACGCTAAGTCATCGCCGCTAATTTGACGCACATCAAGTATCGTTCTAACTAAATAGTGTATTGTACAATATCTATCGGCTCATTACCAACAAAGCGGTTGTATTATAAAGCAACGTACACGTATTTCAATACGTATAAATAAAAAATTATAAACTATTCTAAACGTTTAATCGGAGCGCGCACTTAACGATAGTTTGCTGGGTTTACAGCACTGCTGTTAGTAAGCGCAAATTGTCACACGCAGAGATATCGGCGCCATTTTATTTCTCGTTACTCGTTACTCGCTTCAAGATTATCCGCTACTCGTTGCACCTGGCACACACGCGTTTTCCAAATCGTGCTTTTTTTCGCCCTCAGTTTATTTTTTAGTGTGCGAATTCAACATTTAATTGGTTAAACAACAAATTCACATTATGTATGTGCTAAACAACTGTCAAATGAGTGAATGCTAGTGCTTTGTGCGCTAACAAATTGAATTGAATACGTGCGTGGTGTGTTTTTTTTCTTTCTTTTTTTTTTTTGTCGAATGCAAAGTACGACGGCGACCGCAACGCGACGTTGATGTCAGTTCGTGTGTGTGCATGTGTGTGTGTGTGTGCAATAAAAAAAACTACGAATTGCGAAAGAGCAAAAAGGCAAGAGACAAAAAAATAATTCTACGTTCAGCAATCAAACAGGCAGCTTGCGGGGAGAAGTGCTAAAACTGTAAAACGGACAAAAGCGGCGCGCGCGGCGTGCAATGCGCTAAAAAAAAAAAAAGACAACCAATAACAGCCATTCAGTGCAGGGGAGGGGTAAGTGTGTGCAAGCGGCTGCGTGGCTCAAATAGCGACTCATTCAATACATATCTACGCATATATATGTAATTTGAAAGTGTTAAATGAGTTGACTAAATAATTTATAAAGTGTAGGACAAAAAAAAAAAAAGGAAAAAAAAAAACGGAACTCGTTATAAATAGTTCAAGCAACAAAATAAAATGCTCGTCCGCTGCGCAAGGCCAACCATTTTTAGTGTTAAATAAAATCAGCGAAAAAGTCGGCGATCGTGGCGCCAAAGTGCAAACTGGTGTTGGTCCAGAAGCAGAAACAGCTAAATTTGAGAGCCAGCAGCGGCAGCAGCAGTAGAGAGCGCCGCGTGTGTTGGAATCTCGTCGTGACACACACACACACACATAAACAGACACGCATTTGACACACACACACACACACACACACACACACACACAGACTCACGCGTGGAATTGCAACAGTGTGGCCGTTTTCATTTTCATTTCTTCTCATTTTTTTTTTTTTTTTTTATATAGAGTTTGGCTTGCATGCGTGTGTGCATGTGTCCTGCACACAGTGTTGCATTTTGTGCGTGTACGGGGGGCCGGCTAAAATCCAATGATGTCCGCATTTGAGGATGGCCAACAGCAACAACAAAGACTACTACAACAGGAACAACAACAGCAACAACAAACACAAACTCCGCAGCCGCGCACGCCACTGAGACTCGCAAATGAGGCCGCCAACAACAGCAACAAGAACAACAACAACAACAGCAGCAGCAGCAGCAACAGCAGCAGCAGTAGCAGTAAAAACAACAATAATGTAAGTACAGCTGCAGATGTTATTGCATTGCCATGCCTAATCTGTATTCCTGCACCCAATTTAGTCCATCATGGGCAAAGTAAAGTTGCGGGTATCCAGCATACTTCCGGATTCACTAAGCAAATGGTTTTCACCAACTGCTGACCCAAATGCCGCCGGCGCCGCCGCAGTCGCTGGGGAAGAGTCGTCATCGTCAACATCGCCGCAGCTGCCGCTGTCGCAGCATAATGGCAGCGCTTTGACAACTACAATCAAACAGAAACACAGTCGTCGTCGCATACAGCTCGAGGCTGATGATGCGCCCGATATTGCCGTCGATGACGGCACCAATGCTCAGGATCTCAACGAAGAGGAGGTTCAGCTGGCCGATAACATAGCCGAACACGATCTGGCCGGCGAGGATGAGCAGACGCGTCGCAGCGAATATAATGTTAGTTTATTGCGCAAACGTCAACTGGTCGCCAACGAAGACGACGACGACGATGATGACGACGATGCCGAAGAGGAGGACGACGACGAAGCCGACGATGGTCCACAGCAACTCAACTATCGATCGCAGCAGCCAAATCGCAGCGTCAATTTCCGCAGCAGTGCGGCACAGCCGCTGCAAAAGCGCAAGCGTATAGAGGTAGGCACAGCCGATCATATGATCAGACTAATTTGCATTCGTAATTTGCATTTCGTAAAGCTGCCAAGCTTTCATGTCCAATTACCAAAAACATTTGGATCTTAGGAGAATAGAGCTATCTAGAAAAGTTTCCATATTTTTTTGTAATACACCATTTTGTATATTGTTAGATAATTGTTAAATGTTATGTTTGATTGAAACTAATCAATTGAAAATTATATTTCCTGCAGCCAATGGAAAGTACGTTTAGTCCTCAATTTAATGCACAGCGTCGACGCCCGCAGCTGCACGCCTCAACGCCAGCTGCTAGCGATGCGCTGCGCAGCCAAGCGCCACCGAATCGTTTCTCAACGCACTTGAACCTCTACGGACATCAGCGTCAGCGCGAGCCCGCCTACAATTTCATGTCCGCCGGCAACAACAGCAGCAGCGAGGCAGCTGTTGCCACCAGCGGGGATTTGCCAATGAGGTAAGTTTGTATTTTACATACATACATATATAGTTGAAATGTTGGGTTTGCATTTGAACCAATTTTTAAATTTCATTTAATCTTATCACATTTCTGATCTACTGAGCAGCTCGCGACGCTCATTGAATATTGCGCCAATGACTGAACGCCGTGAAATGGCGCTGCCCAGCTATAGGCGGCAATCGCTGTTGGGTCATCGCGGCCTAATGCCCAACTGGCGCAGCTATCAGACCATCAGCGAGGTGCCCAATGAGGAGCAGCAGCAGCAGCAGCAGCAGCAACAAACTATGCGCCAGGAGACAAACAACAACAACAACAACAATATAATACAGACTAAGCGCAGCGGCGGCACAGATTCCCAATCGGAGTGCGAGAGCAATGAGAGCCATGCGGCTGGCGGATCAGGCTTCGGTTGCGGACGCATGCACAACCTCAACAACAACAACAACATCAATAGCAATAGCAACCAATTATTTTATGGGAATTTGCAGAGCCGCAAATCGGTGTTCAATACGAATGTAAATGCAACATCGCTGCTGCAACACCACAATTCGACACTATCGCTAAATTCGCTAAATCATCGCCGTCGCTTTAACGCCTCCATATATGGCAGCACATCGGCGTTGAGCGATAGTCGTCTGTTGAGCAGCAGCATGTCGGGCAATTCACCATTTTATCAGGGACCCACCGCATTTGGCGGCAGTTCGGCAAACAATCGTTATTTTAGTCAAGGCAATTTGCCGATCAATTCGGGCAGCAGCTCGCCGGCGCCATCGAATAGCGATAGCGTTTGCAGCAACAGTAATCCTGCTCGCCCAAATATCTGTCACAGCAGCTACGGCATGAAGCCCATCGAGATGCGACCACGTGGGAATCTGTGCACCGGCGCTGGTGATGGTAGCGCCAATGTGCCTGGCTTATCGCTGACAGCGCAGCGTATACTCAATCTATTGGAGAATCATACAACGCCGCTTATGGATGCCAAGAAAATGGGTAGCACATTGCGTGAACATCAATTGCAGCGCAGCTCAAGACACCTGACCGCCGGCTCCAAGCCATATTCCTATCCCAATCATACTTTGGCATTTGGCTATAATAACACCGCCGGCGGCAGCAATAACAATCGGAATAGCGATCCGGATAATAGCTCTAAATTGCTGGTGCCCACCATGTTGCAGCTGCTCGAACGTCGACGTTTGCATCGTGTGGCGCCCAGCACACGTGCCCTAGTTGATGCCAAACAATTGGAGGAGCAACAGATGTTACATCAACAGCATCAACAGGCTGCCAGTTTGGCAGCTAACTCCAATACGACGGTCACGGTCACGCCCACGGGCAGCCAGACTCATACGAATAAGATGCGTTCACGTTTATCCCATCAGTTGCGCAAGGATGCGCGCATTGTGGATGAACAACAGTTGCCGCCAGCGCCTCTCGATTTGCCCAATATACGTTTTCCGGTGATGGCCAGCGAGCCGACATTTGATTTGGTTATTGCGCCGCCGCCGCCGATGTCAACTGCAGCAACAACTGCCGAGCAGCAGCAGCAGCTGCCCAAGCTGAACAACAACAACAAAACAAACAATAACACCAACAACAACAACAACAACAACAACAACAACAGCAGCAGCATGCGCCGACGCGGCCATTCAAGCACACGTTATCAGTTTGCAAACCCGCAGCCACTCAATTGTGCCGATCCTGCCGGAACAACAGCGACGCCACAGAAACGAATGAAGCATAATTTTATATTTGATCCGCCCATTCCATTGGATGAGTCGACCAAGTGTTTGCCCAACTCGTTGCAGTTCAATGGTGCCACATGCAACAGCAACCTGAAGAGCACCGGCAGCGTGATTGATATACTGCTGCCGCCCAAGCGCACAGATGCTCCAGCATCACCAGCAGCAGCAGCTCCAGCATCAGCTCCCTTAACAACGGTTGGATTTGGTGATCAGTTTAAGAAATCCGCCAGTGAATGGGAGTGCGAAGCGTGCATGTTGCGCAACAAGCAGGAGCTGAACAAATGCGTCGCCTGCGAGACGCCCAAGCCAAAACCTAAAGGTGCCGCCAATACTGCTGCCTCAGGCCCAACGGCGCCGGCCATCAACTATCCAGCTGAAGACGAGACGGCGCGCCTTAAAACCACAAGCCTTGGCACACAGGTGTGCATGTCCAGCATTGCCCAAAATAGCGGCAGCAACAGCAGCAGCTTTGGCAGCAGCAACAGCAACAGTTTTCCTAGCGGTTTTGGTGATGCGTTCAAGCCCCCGGCAAATATGTGGGAATGCGGCTGTTGTATGATCATGAACCCGGCCAGCCTTAATGAATGCCTCGCCTGCCAGTCTCCCAATCCCAAGAGCAGCAACAGCAACAGCAATAGCAATAGCAGTACCAACAACAACAACAGCAACAACAGCAACAGCAACAACAGCTTTAAATTTGGTTTTGACAGCACAGCTGTTGTGCAGCCTAAGGCGGATGCCGGCTTCCAGCAGCTGATCGCGGCACAAAAGTCGAGCAGCTGGAATTGTGAGGCGTGCATGGCACAGAATGATATCAGCCGCAACAAATGCATATGCTGTGAGCAACTGAAGCCCGGCGCCACCGTCGAGGAGGCTTCAACCACTGCGGCTGTGCCCAAGTTTATGTTTGGCTTTCCAGCCAAGGCCGCTACAACAGCAACAACAGAAGCAGGAGCAACAACAACAGCGGCAACAGCAACTGTTGCTCCAGTCACGCAGTTTAAATTTGGTTTTGCGCCCGCTGCAGCAGTAGATGCTGGCAAGGATGTGGCCGATAGCAACAAAGCTCTTACAACAACAACAACAACAACAACAGCAGCAGCAGCAGGCACGTCAACATTCAGTAATTCAACAACAACAACAACAGCAACAGCAACGACAAATGTCTTCAAAATTGGCACGGCAACAGCTGCCAGAACGGTGGACTTCAAACTTGGCGACAATGCAGCACAGCAGCAACAGTTGTCGTTGGCAGCGGACAAACCTGCGCCGGCTAGCAGCAGCATGGCGCCGGCAACATCTAGCACCGGCCAAGGCTTGTTTGCAACAACAGTGACACCAGCAACAGCAGCAACAACATTTGCATTTGGCGCCAACACAGCAGCAGCAGCAACGACAACAGCAACAACGACAACAACAGCTGCTGCCGCAGCAAAGCCCGTGGAGAGCAAATTATTTAACTTTGGCAGCTTTTCGCCCAACACAGTCGTGTCCAGCAGCACCAGCACCAACACCACCAGCAGCAGCAGCAGCAGTGGCGGCAGCAGCATCAGCTTCAAGCCACCAGCAAATTTATTCAATTTCGGCGGCGGCAGCAGCAACAACAACGTTAGCAGCAGCAGCAGCAGCACGCTGCCAGCAGCAACGGGGACAAAAACAACAGCTTCGTTTCTATATAGCCCACAGACTGCAAGTGCAACAACTAGCTTTGCGCCAGCTGCCACAGCAACAACGTTTGTCTTTGGCAGCCAATCAGCTATATCAACAACAGCAGCAGCAGCGGCAGCTAAAACTGCCGTCAGCAGCAGCAGCAGCAACAGCAACAATTTCTTCTTTGGCGCGCCAGCAACATCAACAACAGCAGCTAGCACCAATGCCAGCAATGCCGGCATCTTCGGCTCCTCCATCACAACACCCAAAAGCAGCATCATCAGCAGCAGCAGCAGCAGCGGCTTCCAAGCGCCGGCCAGCAGCAACACAGCGCTGTTCACCTTTGGCAGCGGCAGCAACATCAATGCTAGCGGCAACAGCAGCTTTACCAGCCCATCATTTGGCTTTGGACCGAAGCCCACACCATCAACACTTGGCGATCTTGCAACGAGCAGCAGCAGCAGCAGCAGCAACAACAACATAGGCAGCAACACATCAACAACAACACTGACCAACTTTGGTTGGCCGACAGCAGCAGTAACAGCAACAACATCAAAAGCAACAACTTCATTTGCAACAACAGCAGCAGCAACTCCTTTTGCCAATAATCCTGCAACAAGCGTTGCAACATCATCCACAACTTTGCCCATTTTTGGCAGCAACAGCAGTCAGGGCTCCAACCTGTTCGGCAGCAGCAACACGGCAACAAAAACAACAAATGCAATGCAGCCGCTGGCGGTCAGCTCGCCATTTGGCATGGCGACAACAACAACATCAGCAGCAACAGCAGCAGCTGCCACCGTACAGCCCAATACCGGCGGCAATGGCACAATCTCTGCGCTCTTTGGCAATGTGAATAGTCCGTTTGGCACAAATGCAGGGCCCGGTGCCGGCGGCGTCGCCTCGCCGCTGACAAACATATTCAATAGCAGCAGCAGCAACAACAACAAGGGAACACCAACAACAACAACAGCAGCAGCAGCAACAACTGTTGCAGCAGCAACACCTAAACCGGCATTTAATTTTGTCAGCGCCAACGCACCAATAGCTGCGGTAAGTGTTGTTTAACAAAGCATTTTGAACATTTCCATATTAACAACATAAAATCTGTGTACACAGCCCGCCGGCGGCGTCTTTAACTTTGGCGCAACGCCCACGAATGCCGCTGCCAGTGGCAACAGCAGCAGCACCAGCGGCGGCGGCGGCGGCGGCGGCAACAGCAGCGCGTTGCCAAAGCCAGCCTTCAATTTCACGGCAACCGCACCACAGACGACGGCATTTAATTTCTCGGCTAACTCAACAACAGCTGGCGGCAATGCGGGCAACAGCGACGTAAGTTTAACACTAGGCTTAGCATCTTTTGCAGCCAGGCAACACTCGTAGTTAAATAACTGGTTTCAAGGAAACGTACATTTAAAAAAAAAAAAAAAAGATAAATTGCAATTATTGTTGTTGCTGTTAGCGGCTGTTTTTTTTTTTTTTAATTTTATTTTTACTGTGCATGCATTTTCGGCAGTGTTGTTAATTGTCGTTAACTGTGTGTGTTTGATTGTGTTTGTTATCGTTTATCGATGACACATGCATACATATTATTAGCAAAAAAAAAAAAAAAAACAAAAAGATATTATTTTCGTTTTGTACTTATACTTTTTCTTGTCTTTATTTTTTATTTCTCTACTTCCATTGCTCTGTACTGTTGGAAAAAAAAAAAAAACCAAAAACAATATATATATATATTCCATTGTAATACACCCAAAACAAAAAAAAAAAAAAAACTATCCCTTTGGGCACGGGCACGACTATGCGATAACTACCTCCTACTCCTACTACTCATATTACTTCTACCGATAATTAAAACAACTGCTGTGCTGCTGCCAACTACTACTACTATCAAATACTGCTACTACTATCGACTACCAACACTACCAAAATATACTACTATCACCTACCTACCAACACCATCTATCACACCTGACACCTGACACCTGACACCTGACACCTACTACTACTGCTATTTAAAATGGTGTGGCCAATGAAGTTATTTCCAAGAACGGAACGACTTTTCCAATTTGGGGCCACTGCGCCGTCAACTGATGCTGGTGGCACATCATCAACCATGATGCCAGCAGCAAATCAATTGTTCAATTTTACCGCCTCAGCGCAGCAAATGCAGGTAAACTTTAAATGGACAGTACCTCGATTTAGATTTGTATATATGTATGTCTAACTCTATATATAAATACTTAGTTTAGATGTAATTTTATATATTTGTTATTAATAGTAGTTGTTAGTTTGGCATTTGCGTATCGTTCATTTCCTATAATATCACATTATTTTTCACATTATCACTCGAGCATGCTTTAATGTCCACAGTGCTTGTCAAACTGCACATTAATCAAATATAATTCTAAGCGAATATATCAATAGAAATATGTATATGTATATATATAAAAATATAGTTGTTTGTATTGCACAGTTTTGCATGCTCGGCCGCGAAATGTTTGACAAGCACTGACAATAAAGCTTTACAATTAAGTAGAAAACAACATTCACTCACCTACTACCCCCTCCCCTCCCCCCACCTTTCCTTTCCCCACACAAACACATACCTCATGCACACATTATACATGATCACATTTGCAATTATTCCATTCTTAAGCTTTATTTACTTTAGCCCAATCATAGCACATAATTTTTACATCATTTTACATACATTTTACATATGCATACCGAAATACACAAAGAAAATTGCCAAAATAAAAAAAAAAAAAAAAAAGTGTTGGAAAATCAACAAAAGTTTTGCAAAATGTTGAAAGCTGGCAAATTTTCTTAACATTTTCATTTGCGTTCACAAAATTAGTAAAACACACAAAGAAAACATTCGAATTGTTCAAATTACAACACTTTTAAAAACAAAAACCCAAAAATATCTTTTCCAGTCAACGCCAAACGCCGCTCCGTTCCAATTTAATGCCGGTGCGCCTGCGCCAGCCAATATATTCGCGTAAGTAGTGTGACAGAGACGGCAATATAGCCGTGTACGCTTGCTACAGATCAGAGTGAGCAGAGAATGTGTGCAAGAAGGAAAGAGAGTGTTTTTGTTTAATTTGGCCTAATGTTAAATTGAAACAGGCACACACACACACACAACACCCAAACACACACACACAACACCCAAACACACACACACACACACAAAGAAAAAAAAAACAAACTTACAAAAATAATAACAAAAATGCATCATTAACCCGTTACAAGTTTGGCATTGCATACGTTTTATTTATAAGGCACTTTTATGTTGAAACATATTCTTGTTGAATGCACATTCTACATTTGTACGTGTCATTGTGCCATATGTGTTTCTCATCTTAAATACCTCTGTGTGTGTGTGTTTGTGTGTTTATTATCTTAGTGTGCGTGTGCGTGTGCGTGTGAGTGTGAGTAGCATAAGCTCTCGTTTACTCGATTGACTGTGCTATGAATGTACTCTCTTTCTCTCTCTCTCTCTCTCTCTCTCTCTCACTGACTTGGTGTTTTCAGGCGAGCTTGTTCGCTGCACCAGAAACACCCTGTACTTATCGCTAATCATCAACATATCCTCCTAAAACATTCACAGTTTCAATCCACCAAACGCTGGCAGCCCAATGCAGAATCCACGCCGCAAGATACGCGGACCGACGCGTCGCCTGCCGCCGCGGTAGAAATGGAAAGTGGCGCCGCCGCTGCCGCCGCCGCCGCCGCTGCCGCCAACAATGACAGAACCGAACAACAATGGACAACACTGGGACACGGACTGGGACGTGGATGCGAATTGGGGGCGGCGGAGCAGCAGCAGCTGAGGCACAACGACAGCCAAACAACGACGACAATTCGTGACAGCGGGCAGCTACAGCAGCAGCAGAAGCAGCAGCAGCAGCAACAGCAGCAGTGGGAAGGAGAAAATGAAACACACAGGACGGCGACGAGGACAAGGACGACACTGAGCTGCCCCTCCGAACAGCAAACACCAACGGCGACGGCCATGTTACAGCGCCGCAGCAGTCGGCTGCACGAACGCCATCAGCAAATACAGAATGAACTGCAACAATTGCAGCAGCAGCAACAGCAGCAGCGACGTCGACGCCAGCAGCAACAGAAGCAACAAAAACAACGGCTCAACAAATATCGTTTTGTGCGCAGTCCGTTAACAGCCGCAGCCGCAGCAGCAGCAACAGCAACAACAACAGCGGCAGCATTGGCGGCTAGAGTTGCCAGACAGTACAAATTTAGCTTGCTAAGCAAAAGGCAAACGCGCAAAAGCAACGCCAATTCCAGCGCCAGCAACAACAGCAACGAACTGGAAGCCTGTAGCGCTGCCAGCATCGACAGCAGCCACAGCGACACAGTCACAGCCGCTGCCGCTGCCGCTGCCGCTGCTGCGTCACACATGCTGCGCAGTCGCTATAAGCTGGTGCGACGGCGCAGCGCTGCCGACTGAAAAGCACGAGCGGCGTACGAAAGCACATCGAGAGTTAACTGAACGGGCTGGAAGGACGCTAGCGCGTGACGCAACAGACTGGAACAGTGCAACACAACAACAACAACAACAACAACAAAAACAACAAGAACAATAACTACTAAACGGATTGACGGAAAACAACTTTTTGGAAATCAACATTATATAATATATATACATATATAAGTTTTGTTTTCATATGCGCGCGCTCTGGGAAAACAGCTGGAAGTGAAGGAAACTGAATAAGAAGCAGACGCAGCAGAAGCAGATGCAGCAGCAGTAGCAGCAAATCAGATTGCGCGCAAGTCTTATAAATTTTAGTTATCTAGTTTCATTTATTATTATTATATTATTATTATTATTATTTTTTTTTTCTTAAATTAACTTAAATTAATTTTTGTTGATTTGTCAAATTTTAGGACCCAAATTATACATATATATTATATATAATAAATACCTATATAAAGCCAGTCGGGGAAACATTGATACGTACACGCCATGGAGAGATTGTACACGCAGCAGCCGTTAATTTCAAACACCAATTGCAACACTAATGAGAAAACAAAACAACAACAACAACAACAACAACAAAAACAACAATAACAAGAAGAAGAAGTAAAACATTTGTAAATTTGAACTGTATTTTTTCATTTTCTATGATGAACTTTAGCGCTTTTATAAATATAAACAAACAAACAAAAAAAAATATTATACATATATATTTATAAAACTTTAAACGATAATTATTTAATAATTATGTTGTGTGAAATTGTAAAGAACATGTTCAAGAGACGCAAAACAAAAACAATAAGAAAAATAGCGCAAAAAACAAAACAAAGAAAACAAAGTATATACACATTACATATTAAATGGAATCATTTGTTTAGACAATTTTTAAAGTGCAACTCGCCCGACAACTTTTTGGTTGGCGCTGCGTAACGGTTATCTAGAGAAGAAAGCAACTATTTAAAAGAAACGAAAAAAAAAAAAAAAAAAAAACAAAGAGAAACTCATTACGTATATGTATGTCATTGTTTATGTTATTATTCAGTTAAGATTCGATTCGTACTTCCGTTTCCGTCTCTCAGAAAGCAGTTATCGCCGCGAGCCTAGCAGGAATAACAGCAAACAAGATCGGCAGTTATATATATATATATATATATATATACAAATATATAGCTAAGAAACGACGCAGCAACAACTACGATTATATTGTGTGCGTGTTTTTTATAAACAAATAACATAAGTTGAACAAGAAAAAACTGGAACCCGAAGTCTTAGTGTTTAAGCGACTCGAAAAGAAAGTAAATAAACAGTTGACAAATTGAAATCATAATGTAAATAAGTAAATATTAATGATATGATAATTAAAAACGTGTGACAAACATATAAAGTCAACTCTTTGAATTTTCTAACAAACTCTAATGTCATTGGCGCGCACATTCAATTCGAATTCCAACGGACTGTCGACAATTAACAGTGTTGGCTAAGTTGTGCGGGCATCGTTTTAAAGATGCAGAGTGCTGAGAGAGAGAGAGAGAGCAATTATTCAACATAACGGTTAAATTCTAACAGACTGTTGGCAGTTGAACTTTGCCGGACAGTGCTGCCAATGCATATACAGCTAGCGATGTGCAAACGCGTTCGATTGGCATCGACTACTCATTTATTGAGCCTTTACACATCTTATTATCTTTCATTCGAAGAAATCGAGACCCTATCCCTTAATTTTACATTTATAACGGGTTTTGGTATATTTGTGTGTTATATTTGTCTTTTTCAATCGTCATGATGTTGATTTTCCAAATTGTGTACTTCAATTTATTTGTTTTTATTTACTTTTCTTACATTTTTAAAAGTGCATAGGAAACAGTGTTAAACAATTCACAAAATCATTATTCATCGATATATTCACTCTTAACTATCAAATAAAATTATCGCATATTCGCGACTTCAATATCGATAGATATCGCTGCGATATCAACATCCCCAGTTAACAGAAAAACGCACGACAAACATAAATTCGTGGAAATTACGCACGGGTGTTTTTTCGTAGCTCAATAGTAATATTTGTTTATTTTTTTCGGTTCTAAATTAAATGAAAGCACACATGCATATGCAAATGATATAGTGTAATTTGTGTATTAATTAAAGGCAATTGCAAATGTTAGATTTTAAGATGGATATCAAATGCAATCAGCGCAGCAGCAAAAGCAGAAGCAGCGGCAATAGCAACAACGGCAACAACAACAACAACAAGAAAAAGGCTGACTGACTACACCCAAAAACGCAACAAGAAAAAGGCAGCATATAAAGGAAACAGTTGGAGGCGAGGAATAACAAAACGACAGGAAAAATGAAGTAAAAGCGACAACAGCGAACGAAACGGCACTTCAGTTGCAGTTGTAGTGGAGTACATACGCACGGTCACACACACCAGCAGGCACATACACACGTACATACATACAAATACTAACAAAAGCAGCACACAAAGAGACATTTGCATGCATATGTGTGGGTGTATCAGCAGCAGCAGCAGCCCAGCTCCAGCGTACAAACTTCGGGTTCATTCGGCAGTCGTCGTTCGTCGTTGCTCGCTCGCTCGCTCGCTCGCTCGTTTGTTCGTTCGTTCGTTTTGTTCGCACGCTCGGTTTATCGTGTTGGAGTAACAGCATTCGCCTACGCAGCAGCAGCAGCAGCAGCAGCCGCCGCAGCAGCAGCAACGACAGGCAAAGGAAGCGGTTTAAGAATGCATGGGCATGCACAAAGTACGAAGCACGAAACACGAGAAATGCGAGAAACACAAGAGAAATGCAAATTTAACAGAAATTGAAATAAGTGCAACGGGTTTCCAATTCCACAGCGCATTGTAATTCAAAACGCAGTCGCAAATTTATGCCAAACTGATCAAAAGCGGGTGCGCGCGCGATAGAAAGAGGGAGCGCGAAGAGTTTTCGTGCAGAGTGAGAGACATAGGCCCTGAAGAGAAACCAGCGAGAGAGAGAGAGAGAGAGCGAGAGATCAAGCGCCGTTAAATCGGATCACGTCCATTTTAGCCACAGCCGCAGTTCCTTTGTTATATACCCAATTGCTGCTCCTGCCTCCTGCTTGGGACGTCGACGTCGTAATATGGATTGTGGTGCTTTTGCCGCGCAGCAGCAGCAACTATTACAACAACATCAGCAGCAACAGCTACAACAGCAACAACAACAACATCTGCAGCAGCACCCACGACAACAAAATACGCTAAATTGCCTGGAAGCAACAGCAACAACAAATGTAAGTTTACACACGCACACGTACATATACATACATATATATATGTATATATATATACGTATATATGCATATGTGTTCGCTTGCATGTATGTATTTCTCTTTTACTTCCACTTCACATTCGCCCCCACACACAAACCGATGCGCTGCGTTATGCTGTCTGCGTCGCAGCTGAAGTCAACGCCGCAGTCAGCTGCATTAGCTCTTCTTACAGTTTATTGGTTTTCTTATTAGATATTTTTCATATGAGTAACTTTGGCTGCGACGCTAGCAGCGCAGTCGCTGCTGCAGCAATTGTCTTTGGCTGCGTGTGGGCTGACAGGGGGCGTGGCTGCTATGGCCATGTGCATAAATAATTTAAGATTTTCATTGAATGTGGATGTGTGTGTGTGTGTGTGTGTGTGTGTGTGAAGGGGTGGGCAGCTTGTACTCTTGTGAAGGCAGGTACAAAGTGCATGCAGCATTATTTTCTGTCTTGGCCAAGTTCGCGAAACACAAAAACGAGGCAACTGGGAAAACGAATGACTCAAAGACTATTTAACCAACTGATGATTAATCTCTGCATAGCTACAGCTGCCGCTGCGGCTAAAGAAAAAAGGCAATGAAAAACACGTAAAAGCAAACTTGTGGCTGAAAGTCGACTGCTAAATACCCTGTATTCGAATTAAATCAGTTTTAGACTTAACTGACGGAAATTTTCAAATTACAATCGTGTTAAAAACCAGTTTTAATTCCAATTTGATTAAAACGAATTCTCTGACTAGAAAATAGTTGCATCTTATGGTGATTAACAACTTAACTAGGCAATTATGTAGGGTGTCTAAAGTTCATCGATACCCCATATAGGATATATGTGTAACTCACAACAGAGTCGAGCAGTACCGAAGCTTTAATTGCCGATTTGTACATGGTACAAACTTTTGCCCATTACTTTCACCGTGCATAAATTCTAAAGCAAAGAAGTTCAAAATAAAAACAACAATGCACAAGAGAAGTTCAAAATACAATTGCTTGTACAAAGGCCATAACAAAAAGAGAAAGAATGAAAGAAAAGAACATACAAAGCCAAAAGCCGTCGGCGTTGACGTATGTTCGGCACAACAACAACAGCAACAGCAGATAGAAGAAGCAGAAGGAGCCGCAGATCAACAACGCACTCTGTTGCTTTTGCGTTTCTTTGTTTTTGCCGCAGCGGTTAAATCTTACTTTTGCCTTTCCAACCCCCCGCTAGTCACCTTTTTTACACGCCAGTTGTGTTTTGCAGAGCTACGTGACTGCAATAAAATTTAACTGCAATTACGTGTCGCATGCTTTGTGTGCCGAAAATGGCCAAAAGAAAGGCCAAAAGAAATGTCCAAGAGGCGAACGAGTGACATTGAATGCCTCAAGGATACGCACAGGATGCGATAACAGAGCGCACAGTTGTGGCTAACGGCACATTTCAGCAGCAGGTCCTGTTTTGTGTGTTGGGTTTTTGCGTGTGTAATTGCCAGTGCTGCCAGTCGGCTTCAATTGTTTTTGCCAATGGGCAGCACCTTTGCCGTTGCTAACGCATTAGAAGGTTGTGCGGAGAGAGCGCGACATTTGGTTAATTTAAGTTTATAGATATCGAAAGTTAACTCAAATATGTTTTTTTTTTTTTATAGCTTTCGATTGCTGCTTCAGTTTCTTTATTAATTCTCTCTCAATAATTTACACCTTTTATCATCATGAATGGCTTGTAAATCGGCACTGTGGTACGACCCACAGCAAAAATAGAATGAATATAAATATTATATTCGCTACAAATTAAATTCTTTTGATAGATCTGCGAAGTTTTTCAAGTTTTGTGTTGCTGAAATAATAATATTCATTTATTATAATATGCTGAAAATAATAATAAATGTTTATGTTCCCATTACAAATACAGGCTCTCATATATAAGAGTTCTAACGTCTCGATGAGACCACTGTATTTATATGTATAAAGCCCCATTTTTATCATATAAAATGAATATATCAACTTATAATTATTGTGCAGATGTGTAGCTAATTAATATTTTACAAAAGCAGTCAAGAAAACGTGTGACGTCACACGCGTTGCCACAAATTTTGTTCGCTGTACGCCATGCGTTACCTTCGACGCTGTCGCCATGCGTAAGAGAGTGAGAGAGCGAGCGAGCCGTTGAGCGGGCGAGTGAGCGGAGGTTTATAGTGAGCGCGTCGTCGCCGTTGCTCGCATTTATCTTTCGACCGATGCGCGCACGAGACGGGCGACAGCAGCGCTGCGGATAGACGAAAACGGACAGCGAAAAAAAAAATAACAAATTGTAAATTGTAACGAGCGCGCGCTCGACAATTAAAGGCGACAATTCAGTAAAAGTTAATTTTTTTTATATATTTAATTTATCGGTCCTTGTTTTTTTTTTTTTATTGTGAAATACCTATTTTGCTGTCGCTTCGTGCTCGTTGTTTTTGTTATTTTTTTTTGTGTATGTTTGTGTTCGGGGTTTATTAAGTTCCTTGTGCTGCAGTAACAACAACAACAACAACAAAAACAACAATAGCAAAAGCAATTAGCTCCAGCTGCTTTTGTTTATACAGCACAACTACAAACGCGAGTGTGAAACGCGGCAAACGAAGCAATAATTAAAAGTGCCTTTTTTAATTGAAGAGCAGAATACAAACAACTACAACAACAACAACAACTACAGCAACAACAACAACAACAACAGCGGCGCGCGGTTGGCAATCGAAATCGAATTGACGTTAACATTGACGCGGTAAGAGCAACTCTCACACACACACAGAACACAAATACACTCATCCATTTATTCCTGCATACAACCCTGTTTACTTGCCTGCAAAAGCTCAAGTTAAGCAAAGGGGGAGAAAGAAACAGAGAGAGCGAGCCCAGCAGAGAGTTGTTTGTTTTTGTTTTTGTTTTCTGTTATTTCTTTTTGGCAGTTAATGTGTTTCGCTTTTGTCTTGTATGCGTGTGTGCGTGCGTGTGCGCGGGGGCGGTTGCACATCGACTTTAGTTGATTTGCTTTTATGTTCCAATCAATGCGATGCGGCGGGAAATATTGTGGGCAAATGATAGGGAGCATTAGTAGGGGGTTTGCTCGGCCATATGCCTTATGGTTTTATTATTGTTTACTTCGTTTCATTTTGTGCCTTATCTTCATCGCCGCACTCTTTACTACAAACCGCAGACTCCCACACACACACACACACGTGCTTTGTGCGCGCGTGTGTGTGCGTGTTTGTGTGTAGTTTCATTCAACTTTTCTGCATGCGGCAGCGAAATTTGTTCGTGTTCGGATATGGCAACGCCGCCTCGTCTGGCCTCTTGTTTTTGCCGGTTTCTTTATACTAAATTTTGTTTTTAATTTATTTTCTGCAAAGTCATATGGTCTTGGTATGCGCGTCATCCTTCCACCCGCATTCGCAGCTCCTGCAGCAGCACCCGCATAACTTACACACACACACACACAAGCTCTCTCTCTTCATCTCTCTCTCTCGCGATTGTTGTTGTTATTGGTGGTGTGGCCGTTTAATTGCTTCTGCACGTTCGTCAAATATTTGCTCAACTCTTTTTAATTACATTGCCCACTACACACACACACACACACACACACACATGCACACAGAGATTCAGGCGTTTACCGTTTTACCCTTTCAAGCGATTTAGAAGTAAACGTGCAAGTGTGAGTAGCGGAATGTGAAGTACACATCACAGAGCACAGTGTGACATTTTGTTATGGATTGCAGTGTAAATCATAAATCTTCAAGAAATACGTCAATTTAGTTGTAAAATGTCGATTATATTAAGATTTCTGTTTGCCAATTTACTTTAAAGTCGTTGTTTTTATTACATTTTCTGGTAGAAAAGTTCTATAAAAAGAACTGAAATTCAACACAATGGATCTAAACATTCATATTTGGGGGAAGAAAGAATTCAGAATAATAAATAACAATTAACAAAAGAAAAAAAAACTCCACTTGAACTCTAACTCAATTTGTGTATTGTGTCTATGTTGTACATTTTCGGAAGATTTTTATTGTGATGCACTATTAATTTTCCACGCCTCTTCCATGGCAGCATACACAACTGTATATACATACATACATACATACACATAAATTTCCATATATATGTAAATATAGCCTTGTGGCGAAGTTAATTCATACTGTTTGCCCTGAACCGAAATGAACACATTTTCCATAATATTTTTAGACTTATGTATAATGAAATGCACTGTTTCTGATTCTGTGCGTAGACAAGGCAAACATACATTTGTTCAATTCGATGTGCGTTTGAAATCATAATTTGTCTCGCACTCATATCAAATACATACATGTGCTTAAGTGTTGCAACATTTTACTTCCCATTTTTTAAGTAGTTCGTTTCATAAGCTTTTCGGCATGAAATCGGACAAGACCAGCACCAATTGGTTCGCCCCCACAAGGCTATGCCTTGGCCCACTGTGCGGCGGAGATTGCCAAAGCCAGAAGTGAATTCGCTCAGTTGAGCGCATTTTAAATTGCCGGGCAATACGCGCAGCAGCCGCAGCCGCAGTCACAGTCGCAGTCGCAGTCGCGTCGCGGTCCCTGTCGACGCAGCAACAGCACCCATATGACTTTTGCACATGGCTGCGCTGCGACGTCGGGATGCCGTTGCGTGTTGCTGTTGTTGTTGTTTTTAGTGCTTTACTTTGTTCATCATTCTTATTACACGCTTTGCTGCTTATGCCAGACTTTGCTTTGCCATGCCATGCTTTACTTTGCCGGCAGCGACGCTGGCTGCGCTCATCTTTAAAATATGTACATATGTATGTATGTATGTATATGTATTTATGCGGCCACGGCGGACGCGACATCTCTGTTGCTGTTCATTTTAATTTTTGTTTCTGTTGCTGCCGCTGCCGTTTACGCTGTTGTTGTAAATATTTTATTATCGCTTGTTTCCGTTTAGTAACCAAAATGGGGAAATGTGTGCGCGCACGCACACATGCATGCATATACGCATACGCGTACATATTTAAAAATTCTTTTGTCGCCATATTCATTTCGAAATTATGTACTTGGCTTGTTGCTTCACACGACGCTTCGTCGCGCCTCACCCATCGCTCTACCCCTACCCAAACAGCCTTGTCAATTTAGCTACAGTTTGTGTGTTTGTCCATCTATTGAGCTACATAAGCACACACACACACACGCACACACACGCACGCACGCACGTACACGCACACACATATGTGCATGCATTCATACATGTTTCATTCCATTGCTTGCCATTCCGTTTTTAAATACACCCCCCCCCCACACACATCTACCCCACTTTTTCTGTCACATGGCTGACCCTGTGCATTTCTTGTAATTTCTTTTGTAGTATTGGTGGAAGGAAGGCAAAAACACAAACTAAACCGAATGGTGACTTCTTGTACTTTGCTTTTACTCACTCTCTCTCTCTCTCTCTCTCTCTCTCTCTCTCTCTCTCTCTCTCTGTCTTATTACAAAATTAGCTTAATATTATTTGTATTTGTAATTTATTTTTAGCTGCGGTTTTTTGTTTGCCGCATTTTGTAAATTATATTTAAACACGATTAGCTGTTGCTGCTTGTCGCCTCGCATCGCATCGGATCAGATCAGTTTGGGCCGAGGGGGTGCGGTGCGGTGCGGTGCGGAATGAAACGACTGTTACCAATGTGGGCGTGCAGTGACCCAATTTCTCTAATAGATTGCATTTTGCCACAGCTCTCTCACAGACGCACACAAATACACAGTCTGGCATCCACATCCACACACACACACACACGCACACGCGCACATGTATGTCGCTGATGTTGTTTTTGGGATTATTTAGCGCATTGAACTCTCTGCGCATTTTTTTTTTATCTTCTGGTCTCTGGCTATTTAATCTATTGCTGCGCTGCTGCAGATCTGGCGAACATTGCAAACATTTTGCGCCTGGCATTTCCTGCCCGCCAAATGTTACATAAAATTAAAGAAGAAGAAAGAAAGACAGAAAAAAAATGGAAAAATTGTCGCACATTTTCGATGTGCCTCGCCACGTACATTTGTTGTTTCTGTTGCCATTTCGTTTCATTCCACTGTTGCTGTTTGCATTCCCGTTTCATTCCACTGTTGCTGTTTGCATTCCCAGTCCCCCCCTCCCTCCCCCCTCCATTTCCATATCCATTCCCATTCGCTGTCGCACTTCTGTTCCCAGGCCGCCTTTTGCTAATTAAGTGCAGCACTTGACTTCGTCAAAAGCTCGCCATAAACATCAACAAATTGAGCACACACACACACACACACACACGCACACACACGCACACACACACGCATAGCATCTGTGTGTATGTGATTATAGTGTTGTATTGTGTAGCATGTATAATTTATATGGCATTTTAGCACATTTGATGTTCCGCATTCCACGCCTAATTGCTCTCCATGCGATTCCGAAAACAAAAAACCGTTTTTTGGATTTTATTTTGAAGCAAATCTTGCCCAAAATATACATGCAAAAGATGTACAGTGATCTCTCGCAAATCGAGACATTCGGAAATTGTGAACTTTTATGACAATTTCCAGCAACAAGCGTGAAAAATGGGCGGAAATACAATGTCATGTAATTTATTTTGCTTGAATAAAAAAAAAAAAAACAGATACTTAGCATTGATTCAATAGAAAGTCGTTAAGTAAATCTAAAATGTTCAGAATATTCTTATCATATTTGAAATAAATAAAAGTTGTTTAAAGTAAAGCACCTGGCGGTACGGTCGCAGCCCTGGTAAATAATACTGGCTGTGAAATAATACTCCATAAATTCCACTTAAATTTAAACAGTTGTAAGTTTTTTTTTTTTTTTTTTTTGATACTATGATTGGGTGTCGGGATACAGTCCGTATGCTATATTTATATTTATATTTGCTTATCTAAAGTTGTTTCTTTTGTTTTCCGTCAAATCGATTTTCTTTTGCCTCTTGTTTCTACTTCTTGAGTTCCCAGCTGGAACTGCTGACTCAGACGACATTTCATTAGCTCATTTTGTATTTAACAGCAACCACTTTTCCTCCTCCTCCTCCTCCTCCTCTCCTCAGAGACCCGGCACAAACAAAATTGTGCCCCTGTTCCGATCGCCGCATGCAACCTCTAACAACAACAACAACAAAAGGGCGACTTGTAATTTGATTGAGCTGCAATAAAAATTTGTCAGTCTGGCAATAAAGAATGGAGGATGGGATCGGGGGGGGGGGGGCGGCGGGCACCCCGTGACAGTGCAGGGCGACGTTTTTCTATTGGAGCATGTAATCATATGTTTTTTTACTACATAATACATAAATAATTTTTTCGAACTTCTCATTCCTTGATATGATTTATTGTGTACTCTGGTTGGTGGTTGATGGCGGGGGAGGGGAGGGGGGGAGGGGGGTGTTTGAAATGTTTATAAAAAATGTTTTGCCTGCTCCACATACTCCGCGCTTCCATTTGCCAACTCCCCTTCGCCCTGCCCCAGAGTGAAATCAACAAGTGATTGATGACGCCCAAAAACCTTATGGGCTTTAAAGTAAGAGCTGCACATGCACACACATATATATGTATGTGTGTGTGTGTGTGTGTATTTGTCTAAGTCGACCGACTAACCCCTAAGCCGCCGGAGCACGTTGTGGTATCAAATTACACATACCGCATTTGCCGGGTGACTACCCACAACTACACTGACAGAAATTATGTTATAGAACCAGCTAACTGACTTTTGTGATAAATAGCTATAGCTCTTATATCAATAGATATGCAAAGAATAAAAACAACAACTTTATTTGAGACTAAATTCTAAATAGTCCAAGATCGGGCTTGAGTAGTCTGAGAATTTTTATTTTCCACACTTGAAATAGCTGGAATTATGATCTGGTGCATACGATTATTTGGGTGGGGATGGGATTTTGTAAAATATATAAAAATATAGCTCAAATAAATATTCCAGTTTATCAAATAAGAGAATTGTAGTTAAAGTTTTAGCTGTTCAGCTTTAACGCTTCATCATCAATCAGTCAGTTTTTCGCAGAGTGTAGACTAATGAGTGGACTGTACCCACACACACACACGCACACACACAAAGGAACTACTCAGAACGCATCTGCTCGGCCACTTGTGACGTTGATGACGATGACGAAGAGAAGGATGACGCTTATCTTGATCTCATAATCAACAGCGGCGACAATAGAGAGGGTAGAGGTAGAGGGAGAGGCATGAAAAGGGGGAATCGAATGCGCGTCATTTTACCATTTTGGGCGTGGAAGAGACGAAACGGGACGCTGCTCGGCTGCCGGCTTTGTCTGAGCCAAGTGGCAGGTGCAACACGCAGCCGTTGCCCCCAGTCCATTTTTTGTGTATTTTTTTTTTTTTGTAGACACTCCTCAAGATACTCGTTAGTCATTATGCATTTTAACCCTAAAAAAAAAAACCAGCTTGCCCCGATTTGTTGCCTGGACACGCGTCACAGTGCAACAGGAACTGAAAAACAGCCCCTAAGAAAGCAAAAAAAAAAAAAAACAGAAAGAAAGAGAAGCGAATGAGGAATAAAGTAAGCAACGTTTGATGAAAACCAAAGATTGTGCTGCAGATTTCTTTAACATTTCTTGCTAAAATATCTGTATATATCTATCTCTCTCTCTCTCTCTCTCTATCTCTCTCTGTCTTTCATTTTGTATGCAGCGACAGATGGTTTTTTTTTTTTTATTGTTGTTTTCCTTAAGGGTCGCTCCGATGGTCGCGTGTTGCTTCCATTCACTTTTTTGGTCTGTTTGAGCACGCTTCAAGTTGGGGGATTTGCCCAAATAAAAAAATATAAAAACCCGAAAACCAACAAATAAAAATCAATCAACATTCGAAACTTCTTGTGCAGCTGTCGTAGCACTCGGAGGATCAGCTTGAGCCGATGTACTTGAAGTACTTGTCTAAGAAGTGCATTAGAATTTTCTTAAATATATGCAGTTATAGCTATAGCAGCTATATGATATAGTATTCCAGTCTTGGTGCGATATTGTTCTTTAAGGACAAGTTCTTGAGTCAAACTCGGTTCGCTCGACAGAGAACAGCCTTTATATGACGCTTATATGCTATAGAGCTGCGTCTCAAAAATATGTATCTCAGATCGGATACGCTCACTTTAATGCAATACGAATTTCGCAATCAAATTATATTATATTATTATAATAAGTTTTGAACATATTCTCAGAACTCTTACTCGAGTTCCCCAACTCAGGTACGCAGTTCTAAGTCAGTTTGAGAGATCCATTTTTGATTAGAACTCGACTCAAGTACGAGGCTATTAAACTTTTGGACTTAAGTGTGGAATTTAACAGTTTTCGATTTCTATAATTTTTCCGAGACTTTTCTGCTCTTTATTGTTTTTGAAGATGATTGATCCGTTTGCAGCTTCTTTAAAAGAGATCTTGAGCTGCTAATTGAATATCTTCGAATTGAGTCGAAATAGTTTTCGTAATTGAATCTGACAAAATTCTAAAGGAATTATTGGAAATCTGATATATAAGTGAAATGAAATTGATAACTTATAAATATTCAGCTGCCGTCTGCTGATGGCATTGAATTGCTCGAATGTGTCGAATGTGTAGAATGTGTAGAAGGTTTTCTTTCAGTTTAAAAGTATATGTATTTTATGTTTCTTCTATTTGGTTTCACAATTTGATGTTGCCCTTGTTGCTGTTGTTGCTGTTGCTGTTGCTGTTGCTGTTGTTGGTGATTAGGAAACGGCGTACTTGGCCTGTTTGACAATTAAGCTGCTTAACGAACCAGCATACTCCGCTCACATATCATTTCGAAGTTCGAAATTTGAATAGAGTCGTTTTACGAGCGACAAATTTGCAAAAACAACAGAAATCAGCATGGGATTCGCTTTATAAGGCAATGTGCCAACGCGACACGACCATCAAATGCTAAACTTAATGCATTCATTTATTTAGTTCTCTAATACCCTAACTTATGTAAGGGAATTGTTGGTCAGTACTGAAGTTGGCAACTTTCCTTTATGTATGTATATTATTTGCTTTATGGCCTTGTATAGATATTTATTTTATGTTTAAGTTAATATTTTGACTTTCCACACATTTTCCACGCTCGCACGTGAATTGACTTCTTAGAAAAAATGTCGAAAACTTTGCTACTCTCATTTAATTTGGACTCAAGCCCTTAATTACATAAGTGTTAGCTGCCTGTAAGGGTATTTGGGTGTCGGCTATACACAATAACATTTTCTTAGCGTGTTTTCCTTTTCCATTTTTTATATCTATTCATTTTTGTTGGACAGGCTCAGGCGCTTTGCACGCACTTGGGCCACAGTTTGGCTCTATTGTTGTTGTTGTTGTTGTTGTTGTTATTAATATTAATTGTCTACGGAAGTTGCTGTAAATGTCCGCAAACATGAAAATATTTTATATACATATACATATATATATATGCTTTTATGCTTTATATGCAGAGGAAGCGGGCAGTTGTTGAGCCAGGTGAGCCAGACCCAACTCTGCCTTCCGCTCCCTGCCAGCATTTAATGCACATGACGTCATTTGGCTGAACAGCTTTTGCACGCTTGTTAATTAAAGTGCTGCTGCTGTTGTTGTTGCCTAGTTAATGGCAGCATTTACTTAGTTAAGCTTTAGTATGATTATTCTATATATGCTTGGCACAGTTGAGCAAAAGTAATTACGGCTACAATTACAATTTGTGCAACATGCTTTCAATTAGCCAAATGTAAAGCACCTGCTTAACTCAACCTCCGCCCACCATTCAAACCCAGCCCTACTCTACTTTTGACGGTCACTCGGTCACTTGGGGTTGACCAATGCGATGATCAGCGAACATGCAACATGCTTCAACAATTGTCGAGGTCATGCTGGATAAGCCTATCCCAGCTATTCCAGTTGTAAATGGGTCAGTTTCTATGTTAACTGCGAACTGAGTTCATAAACTCTCATATACCCTGCTATCAAACAGTCACAGTTTGACATTGTCAGAAAAGCATCTGTGTTTGTGTGTGTTCGTCTTCTTCTTATTTCAACAACAGTTTCCAGCATGAGCTGATGCTAGTCGAAGGTTAGAGCTTCTATTGTGAATTGCTATTGAGAAAAACTACCCGCTCCCAACTATTCGCCAGCATAGAGCAGAATTTAAGCCGAATGTGACCAATCGATTATCGACTCGACTATAGCCATAATTAGAGTCTAAACATTGAGCTTGAGCCAAGATCACGCCCGAAGGTGAGCAGCTGCAACAGCAATTGGAGCAAACCGTAAGCGATCGCAGTTGGTCAAGAATTGTTTTTCCAGTGAACACAACAAGTTCAATGTTAATCGCTGGCCGAATAACAATCGATCGCAGCCAAAGATTTATTTGAGTTCAAAGTTCTGTCTCTGGCTTTCTCCTGTTGATCTTAGTCAAGAAGCCAGGGAAAAGCCAGACAACCAGAATGTGCCCAAGTGCATTAGCATTGTTGTTGTTGTTGTTGTTGTTCGAGTTGGCACTTAGTTGCGAGCGAGTCGCTTGAGTGTCTAAGCCCACAAATGGATGTACTCGCATTCGTACCTTAACAACAACAGCAACAACAACAACTGGCATAGACATCGTATAAACTATGCAAATAGCAGGTCGTAAACTAACAAGAGATCACAATACAACTGCGACGCGACCTCAATGTGTGTGGCGCTCGATGCCGCTGCTGCTG
Source organism: Drosophila virilis (assembly GCF_030788295.1). Lineage (NCBI taxonomy): Eukaryota > Metazoa > Arthropoda > Insecta > Diptera > Drosophilidae > Drosophila > Drosophila virilis. Next base: position 13,090,717 of record NC_091543.1, read on the forward strand.
ATGGAGTTTGGCTTCTTTTTATACCCTGTAAACCATTGAATGGGCCAACAGCTTGTTATTCTTTATGCGTGTGTATAGGTGCCAAGTCCAGGCGAGCTTTCAGCTGCACACCTGGATATATCCAATTTCTTGAGGCGAGAAAATACACTACAGAGATTATTAACAATAAATCATTTGTGAACTGTGATATGCAACAAATATATCCAATCTATAGAGGTTAACTTTCCTCTTGTCTAGAGGTTAAAGGGCAAGTATTTCTAAAAGCTTTTCGATTATGATTAAGTTGACTTGAAGTTACTTTTCGTCTGTTGCTTAGGCTGAGAGTGCGAGTGTATCTAACGTTATTGTTCAGCTTGTTACAGGGTATACACTCGTCTATATTACGCTACTTTGCAGCTTGTTATAGGGCATGTACTCGCATATCTTGCGCTACTTTGCAGCTTGTTATAGGGTATGCACTCGTCTAATACTTTCCACAGAGGCATTTCTTTTGTACTCGTTGTGTTTGTCAATGCAACTCAATTAGAATAGCCGCTGGCTTATGTTGTTGTTGTTGTTGTTGTTGTTGTTGTTGTTGTTGTTGTTGTTGTTGTTGTTGTTGTTGTTGTTGTTGTTGTTGTTGTTGTAACAGAAGCTGTCATTGAACTTTGAACAAACGCATAGAGAGCAGGGTCGCAGCGGGGTCGTCGCAGCCGGAGTTAGGGTTGGGTCTGCCGCACAAAATTAAAGTTGGTAATGGCAATAGTCAAAAGCAATGCCACCAAAACACACACACACACACGCACACACACACACACACACACGCACACACACGCGGTTTATAGCACACTTGAACCCATAAATCAACGCAGTCGTCCAACCGATCCATTGTGGAGCGACCTCGTGCCCCATACCCTTACCCCCGCCCACTACCCATTTGAACGCTTATCCCCCCTCTCTCTCTCTCTCTCTCTCTCTCTCTCTCTCTCTCTCTCTCTAAATGTATATATATACATATTGTATATATTCTTTCCGTTTTGTGCGTCCCTGGATTTTATCAGCCTGTGTGCCTGCAGCTTCAGCTGCCCTTCGTGCTGCAATGCGCCACTTGGCTGACTGATGATGGCACACAACTAGACAGCAATTCCAAGAGAGAGAGAGAGAGAGAGAGAGATGGTCAGTCAGTCAGTCAGTCGTGTCGTGTCATGTCATGTCAGCAAGTGCCAATTACCGCTAAGCCTCCAAAAATCTTTGTGACTCACTCGACCGCCAAGCGACTCTTGTGCCTCGTCTCTTGTCGTTGGCTGTTGTCAGTTACCTGTTAAACATTTCCAAACTCCAATCAGCCCGTCAAGCGGTAAATCACAACAAACCTGCGTCTGTGTGTGTGTGTGTGTGTGTCAAATACATCACTTATCCAAACACTCGACCAAAGTGAAGTAAGTCCATAAAACTCTCAGTTGTATTGACTTTGTCTTTCAAGTTCTACATGGCGAAAGATACATACATAAGTCAGCTGCTGCCAGAACATTATTTACAGAATGCGCTTTTCACGAGGCAATTGTAGAAAACCCATTTCCAGTCAAAAGTTCTATGGTGCTTGCCAGAAAATCGCATTTCTCGCGGTAGCTTTTTAGCTGAATAAGTAACTCAGTTCATAATCATAGTTCGTATTAAGTTTTCTCGGCGTTTAAAACTAAGCGGAGCTCTTCAACTTTTCTCGTATTATCTCTGCCCCATTTATCAGCACAACCTGAGCTCTATCCAGATTTGCAAGTTCACAAGAATTCTGTCGCGTAACACTTAGGAGAGGGCTACGAATGTTGGATTTGTTGCCAGTAGCTCGCATTTGTATTACTTTTCAGCATTGTTTCACGTGCTTACGATTGCTTGGAGTATTATGTTAACAATATAATACAATTTTTTTCCTGTTAAGAGAAACAAACGCAATCGAACAAACTTTTATAGGAAAACTATCTTGCGAATATATTGGGAAGATAAGTCGATTGCATTTCTAGTTGTCTGCAATTGGAAGCTGATTCTAGTCAAAACTAAAAGAGATAGATGCACATCGATTGTTATCGATAAATTTAATCGATTATAATTCATAAATATCATCGTTTGTCTTTCATCGGTTAGTTAGTTTTAAGCTCTCTTCTCCTCAAGCACAAGCGCACCTTTCAGCTTAGCTGCAGGCTTTTTCATAATTTGATGTCGTATATAATTGGGATGACGCTCGTTTTTAATAAACAAAATAAATATAGATAACTATGGACGGGCTGAACGCCCGCTTGACTGACTCTTCGTGTTGCTCTGCCCAAAGGAAAACAACAACAATAATAACAAAGTTTATTTTTCTTGCGAGAAGTTTTCTTTTAGTGCATGGTTTGCTCTTGGAATTGTCGGATATTATTCTTTCCTAGGAAAGTTACAGCTGTATAAATATTATTATAATTATGTTGTTGTTGTCGTTGTTGCAACGTGACGAAAGTCGCGACGAGTTTAGCCAAATCTGTGTGTAGCTCCTTTTTCCTGCCAGTCGCCGACTTCCTCTCGCAGCTCTCACTCGCTCTCTCTCTCTCTCTCTCACTCACTTGGCTTCCCTCTAGCTCTCGCTCTGGCTAGCTGCCAGTCGTAGTCTTTAGTACGTGACTTATGTATAGGAGAATTACTTAACACTTGCCAACTCTGACAACGACAACAACTGCGGAGACTTAAGCGACAACTTTGGGCGATAAAAAGCGCTCAACTATCAGCGACTGCGACTGCAGCTGGAATAATGCCAATCATCAAAGGGGTTGGCTAGCAGTGGAGCTTGAGAGAGAGAGAGAGAGAGCGAGAGAGAGAGGGAGGGAGGAGGGGGGGGGGGGTTTAGCTGCAGCGGCTCAGCTTTGATTATTATTGTTGTTTCTCCTCCTCCTGCTGTTGTTATTGGTTGGTGCCGCTGAAACGGAAATGTGTAACGTGTTTGCAGCTCGACTCGATGCAGCTGCGATTGAGCCGCGATCGAGACCTGGGCACGTACCAAAAAACTCTGCGCTGATTATTATGGCCAACAGTGCGGCGCATGGCAGCGGGAACGTCCGGATCGGGGCACACTCTGCAACGGGCACTTCATTAGGCACATAAACCATATGCCGCCAGTCAGTCAGTCAGTCAGTCAGTCAGTCAGTCAGTCAGTTGTTACCTTTTCTTTTTTTTTTTATATTTTTGGCGTGCTCTGCAACGCCCTCACTTTCAATACATTCCCTTTCATATTTGATTAACAACTGTTTTGTTTAAGCAACACTTTTTTGTTGCATTTTGCAACACTACTTGCGAATCTGGTCTGAATATCAAATATACTGAGACACAACTAAATGCGTATATCAGCTGACGAATTGTGTTTATTTCGCTGGCGAAACTTTCAGAAATAGAAGACTTCAGTCTTTCAACTACTTTAAACCCAATTTCAAATCTGTTTTTTTTTTTTGGCGGCGTCTTTAAAGCGCTTTTAATCGTTCGGGTTCGCCACTTAATTCCAATTAAAATCCCATTCTGAAGCAAAACTCTTGTCGAATCATTTCTAAAACCCATTTTTGGAACAACTCTTTAAACGCTTTGCAGACAGTTTTTGATGCTTCTCAATTTTCGTGGACTCATTTAAAATGGTTAAAAAAAGGGAAGCAGCTCCGAGCCGAGTCCGTCCGTCTGTCCACGCAAGGATCTCAGAAGTTTTAAGAGAAAGACTTAACCAATCCGTTCAGATTTAATCGAGCCATAAGACGATCTAGTTTCAACATGTTTAAAGTGGCCAAATATTTGTCAACTGTCTTCCGATTTGTTTAAAAATATATTTTAAGCTGCTTTAGAAACATTCTCAAGCGAGCTTAAGTTGTGAGCCTGACTCAAAGAGGGCCTTAATCGCATAAATGCTTTTCTTAAAGAATACTTTTGAATACTTTGAAATGGATTTGAAAGCTCTCTAATTGGACTTAGTTTGAATATATACTGTAAGTGCATAGAAAGCTGAACCAGTTTTGGATCGGTTGACATTCGTTTATTTGGAGACAATTTGTAATCGTTTGTTGTGTTTGATTCCTTGCAGATAAGTCAGCTAACTAGCCAGGGGATCATCGTTGGCAGCGCTGCCAGCGAAGGATCGGAGGCAGTTGGTGCTGTCACCAGCGGCAGTCCACAGCACAAGTTGCTGGGCATTGGGGATAATTCGAGCGGCGCTGGCGCCGTCAAACTGCGCAAGCAGAGCAGCGAACGAACGACGCCGGACGCCAAATCGCACGCCTCCTATCGCATCTCCATGGCCAATCTGGAGGATACACAAGAGTCCGAGCTGGATCTGATACTCGGCGAGCTGAGCTTGCTCGAGGCCCAGATCAGCTACGGTGAGGCGAGCTTTCTGCCCGGCGTGGCAGCTGCCACCGCCGCCGGTCTTGGCGTTAATGCTGTTGGAGGTTTGGCTACTCCGCCGCCTCCGCCGCCACCTGGCCTGGCCACCGTATCGGCAGCCTCGTCGCGCACACATTCACGCACAAACAGCAGCATATCCGGCGATGTAAGCACCACATCCTCCTCGTCGGGCATCTCAGAGAACGGCAATGGCCCCAGCAGCATTGGGCTCAGTGCTGCTGCAGGCAATGGCGGCGGCATCGGAATTGGAGTCATGGGCATCACCACTGGACACATGACCATGGGCATTACGCTGGGCGTTGTGACGCCACGTGAGCCGCGCACCGAATCGCCGGACAATGATTCGGCATTTAGTGACACCGTTTCGCTGCTCTCCAGCGAGTCATCCGCCTCGTCCAACACCTCGCTGCAGCAGCAGCAACAGCAGCAGCAGCAACAGCAACAGCTGCAACAGCAGCAGCAACTGCAGCAACTGCAGCAGCAACAGCAACAGCAGCAACAGCAACTGCAACAGCAACAGCAACTGCTGCAACAGCAGAAAGTACATTTGCAGCAACAGCTGCAGCAACATCATCAGCAGCCGCTGCAGTCCTCAACAAAGGCAGCCAAAATACAGCTGGCGCTGCACAAGCTCGAGAGCGCCTCCGTGAGGCGTCTCTTTGTCAAGGCGTTCACGTCCGATGGTGCGTCCAAGTCGCTGCTCGTGGATGAGCGCATGGGCTGCGGCCATGTGACGCGCCTGCTGGCCGACAAGAATCATGTGCAGATGCAGCCCACGTGGGCGCTGGTCGAGCACTTGGCTGATCTGCAAATGGGTGAGTGGATAGCAAAAGCAAAAGCAGCACGTATATGAGCAGTTCCAAAGTTCCGAAATTGAAGGGCAATCAGCAAAACAGACCACAGGCAGACAGAGATGGATAAAATACAATAAAATATACCTAATATACTAGATATACACACTCTTCTAGAAGCTACATGACTAGTTTGATGACTGCCAGGCGGACAGACAGCCGGACATGGCTGAATCAAGAATATATACACTTGATGAGATCGGAGATGCTTTCTTCTGCCAGTTACATACATTGGCATAAATACATTCTACCCATTTTTAATGAGGCCAGGGTATACAAAAACGCAAGATTTTATTAACTTTCCGGAACGCCTCTCTCAATAATAAAATTAAAATAATAAATAAATATATGTCACGTAGCGTGTGACACGTCGCGTTTAATATTATCGCTTGAATCCAAAAAGAAAATAGGTAAATTATTAATTGAAAGCCAAGTGTAATTTATTGGATTAAGTAAAAAGATTGCATCGCCGACTTTTGAGTTGCAAATGAAAATCAATTTCCATTTTGCTTGTCACGTAACGTGTCTCCATTTCCAGACAAGATCTAGCTGCTTGGAGCAGTTTGTTCGCGAGAGACCCGGTTAGCTGCAGGCCAAGGCATAAACTAGGTTCGGTTTATGCTGGGCGAGATCTGATAGAACTATAAGGCAGTAGGTCTTTGGGGAGGTAGAAGCATCTTGTTCCACTGCAAAATGCATGTCGAGTCTTGGCTCTGGAATTGCCCATCTACATATGCCTATGCCCCGTCAATTGGTTACGACAATTCAAATTTCTTGTCTTTGTTGCAGAGCGCCTGTTTGAGGATCATGAGCTGCTGGTGGATAATCTGATGACGTGGAATTCGGATGCCGGCAATCGTGTACTGTTCCAGCAGCGTCCGGATAAGGTGGCGCTCTTTGCCAAACCCGAGCTCTATTTGCCGGGGCCACAGATGGCGCCCGGCTCGCAGCATGATGATCAGACGCGTCACATGCTGTTGGAGGAGTTCTTTGAGACGCACGCCCAGCTGCAGCTGGACGGGCCGCTCTATATGAAGGCCGATCCGAAGAAGGCCTGGAAGCGGCATCATTTCGTGCTGCGCTCCTCGGGCCTCTACTATTTTCCCAAGGAGAAGACGAAGAACACACGCGATCTCGCCTGCCTGACGCTCTTCAGCGGCCACAATGTCTACACGGGCATGGGCTGGCGCAAAAAATACAAATCTCCGACAGATTATACATTTGGCTTCAAATCGGCGGTGGACTCGTCCCTGGGCAAATCCTGTCGCTCGCTAAAAATGCTGTGTGCCGAGGATGGCGTCACACTGGATCGCTGGCTGACCGCCATACGCATCTGTAAATATGGCAAACAGTTGTGGCACAATCATAAGCTGCTCATGGAGGAGTTGTGCTCGGGCGCCGGCACCGGCGGCAGCTTTGCCGCCTCGATGCGCAGCGAATCGATTAGCAGCATCTCATCGGCGGTGCCATCGCAATGCGGCAGCGTCTCCTCGGCCATAAGCAGCATGTCGAACTCCAGCAGCGGACGCATCTCGCGCGCCTCCAGCTCCAGTTCGAGTGGCTGCCTGTCGGATGAGAACAATGCCTTCGATTCGGAGTTCACAACCGGCACCATCAAGCGCAAACCCTCCATGAAGCCCAATCTGCCGCTGACCACAATGACGCGCCAGCTGAAGGAAGTGGGCGAAATAACCACCGGCCCCGTGGCGGTGGCCACAGCAGCCGCCACAGCGGTCGGCGAATCGGCTGCCTCGCCGGAGCGCAGCGGCACACTGACGCGACGGCACAGTCGCCGCAAATCGCAGGAGAGCAACGGCAGCAGCGGCGGCACGCTCAAGCGTCGCCCCGTCGTGGCAGTCAGTGCGGCGGTGAAGCGTGAGGTGATCTGCTCGGCGACAAACGATGGCGGCTCCTCGTCGTCCAGCAATTCAACGCCGACGCCCACGCCCAGCATTTGTGCCAAGCCGCCGCCCGGGCTCAGCGATGCGGAGCTAATGTGCTCATCCACATTGTCGCTGGACTCGCTGCCGCCGCCGCCCCCGCCACCCGCTTTGCATGCCGACGAGCAGGATGTGTACGGATCACAGCTATCGCTGGCCTCACTGCCACCACCGCCGCCGCCCGAGGATGTGCTGGCCTATGTGGAGCCCACATCGCCGCTGACGCCAACGCCCATGTCCATGGGCATGGGCATGCCCATAGGCATGGGCATGGGCATGGTCATGCCCAATAGCAATGGCACACTGCCGCCCGCGGTGCCCGCAAAGCCCATGAAGCCCGCTGTCAAGCAAACGCTGAAAGCGGCGCCACCCTACAAAGCGCCGCCCGACTATGTGGGACCCGTCGGCTTGGGCGGCACTGCAGCAGGCGGCCCAGTCGCCCAGTTGCCGCCGCTGCCGGCGCCCGTGCAAAAGAAGGTCTCGTTTGCGGACTCGCCGGTGCTGCTGCGCCGCAAAATGTGCTCACCGGAACCGCAATTGCCGATGCGTGCGCCCAGCACAACGCTCAGCACTGGCTCCAACGGTAGCGCCGGCGCCGGCGCCGGTTATTCCCAGCCGCAGCCCATCTACTCGCCCGGGCCGCTGCTGCCACCACGCAGCGATCTGTCGCGACTGTCCGGCTGCAGTCAGAATGGCAGCGATGTGATGACATCACCGAAGCGTCTGCAGGAATCAGCATCGAATCCGCCGCGCGATTTCCTTAAGGATCTGCAGCGTGTGATGCGCAAAAAGTGGCAGGTGGCACAGAAATGCAAACTGGAGCCGGCAACAACGCCGCACGAGGTGCTCGGCTTTCGTGATTTCAACAACGAGGATCTGCTTGCCGCCCACAATCTCAACTCGGGCGCCAACTCCTCGCATTACTATCGCGAGACGGCCAATGTCAGTCACTGGGTGCAGGAGCACTACGAATATGCGCACAACGAGTATGCGCTCTACGAAAATGTCCATGCCCAGAGCAATGGGGCGGGCGGCACCAGCAACAGCAACAATGCCACAACAACAGTGGATGCAGCTGGTCCGCCGCCAGTGCCGCCGCCAGCGGCTGTGGCAGATGCAACAGCGGCGCTGCGCAAAAAGCGTCCGCCTCCGCCGCCGCCCAAGCGCAGCGATTCCACGCATCTGACGCATCGTGTCTAGAAACTGGGAGATAATCGCTTCAGCAGAGTTGTCGCCAGTGCAGTGAGTAGACACATTCATTCAGTTCAAGGTACCCTAGCTCACTTTCCATCTCTCTCTCTCTCTTGCTCTCTGCAGGTGCCACGGTCTCTCTCTCTCTCTCGCCCTCTCTCGCATTCATTCTCCCGGATCTGCTGGCTTCAACGATCCTGCAACAACAACAACAACAACAACAATTTCTACGTGTCTAAACTTAAGTGCAAAAGCAAATTCCTAACTAAGAGCAAAACAAAAACAAAAACAGGCGAAACAACCCTAAATACTAGTACATAAGTCTGGTTGCGTCGAATACGCCCACTTCTCAAGTATTATATATTCAGTTCAGCTTCATTAGCCTATTTTTCATGTGTGCGGCAAAAGAGTTTCTCTCTAAATTTTGTAAAATACTGAGTGTACTGAGTGTGCACGCACAGCGCTGGGTATTTGTATAGGTGCACTACTGAAATATGTATTTAAACTTTGTGAGAAAGTTTCAGTTTTTACGAGCAGAAGGTAACATTTTAATTGTTATCAATTTAGTTGAGATAATGTGCCCAATGCCTTATCGTTAGTTAATGAGCTTTACTTTTATAAATTCGAAATATTGTTATCATTTTATTTTATGATTTTTATTATTCAATATTGATTATTATTTGTATGTTTATTATTTTCATAATTATTATTTTGTTTATATTTTTGTTGGATTACATTTGACACAAATCTTTTAAAAATTAAAGAACAAATAATTAATAGTTATTATTTGAATTCAAATGTTTAAATTTTGTGTATTTTGCAAATGTATTAACAAAAATGAATAACTTTTCTTAGCACATATTTATTTAGTACTTAAGCCAAAGGAAAAGCTCATTAGGTTTTGATAAGTTTCTAATTGGGTGTAGTCGAAGCTGAAGTCCTTTTGGCAGTGCAACTATTCAGGTGAACTGCGCTGTAGAAATGCTTAAATGCAAAATCACAATTTAGTTCAGTTGATGGATTTAAGATCCAATATGTTTATTGTATATTTTATATACAAACTGGAGATTCCTTAAAGACAACAACTATTTAAAAAAAATATCGAAATATATATATGTATATTTTCTGATGATGTTCAATAATCTTTTAGTTAATATTAGAACGAAACAGCTGCCGCACACATTTCGAATAGTTAACAATAAATTGCAAAATCAAATTAAAAAAATTAAAATCAACATATGTTTAAGCTACTTGCTAGATTGTAAAAAAAAAAGAACAAAAAATCGAGTTTTGTTTTGTACTATATAAATAATATATACAATTTTTTTTTTTACTTTGCATTTGCATCAACTTGTTTATATACATGTATATGTATATATATATATTAATTATATTATTAATATATATATATATATTAATTTTTTTTTTGATTGTTAACAATTTTTTTTATTTAATTTTTGATGCCGTGCATTAAATGCGCAATGGAAAAACACAATGGAATAAAATGAAAAAGAAAATAAAAACTATGTTTGCAAGCAAGCCTTATACAACTATTAATCAATTAACGCATCATATACATAATTATATATATACAAATAAATTGATATACGACTATACATGCTAAGCGCATATGCATATAAATATATAAGTCTTATATACATAGAGAATGTCATTAAAAATTGCTTTCGCTTTTATCGCTATTATAGCTGCCTATATGTTTTGGAATTGTACTTACTGCAAATCTGGACAGAGACCGCAGCCAATAACTAAATCTAATAACTGTAATTTTTCTTTGTATATTGTAAATTTCTTTTAGTATTGTTTTTTTTTTTTTTTCTTTTCGATTTGTATTGGTATTTAGCAGGCGTTCCTAATGGTTCTTCATGTCCAGCAATCAACTAGAACAGAACAGAACAGAACCAAAATCAAATTGTAACGAGTAGCGAGTAGCGAGTAACGAGTAACTGTAATTTGTAACTGATTTGCCATGTTTTGCATTTTGTTGTATAATTTTAGCTCAAAATCTAACACTCACCAATTTCCCCGTCTACCACCCCCTCACTCAGATATAATCAGCACAATGGAACGCAAAGCCAAGTTAATAATGTTGCTGGGCATATCTATATATACTACTTATATGAATATGTTATGTCAGCCATCTAGCTTTTGTAATTTAACTTTGTTATGTTTAAGTACAAGAATTGATGAAAGTGCAGTCAAATCGAATTATATACTCTTATCGTTTCTGTTGAGTAGCCTTGCAGAACTCTTGCTTTATAGGAAATAACTATGCATGCTTGAACGATTCGTTTGGTTTAAAATTATATTTGATGCCTAAAATTTCAATGAAATCGACAGAGAAATCCCCTTCGAGATCGGGCTTTAAATCAAATGTAATTATTTCTAATGAAATTAATAGAAATATAACAATGTGATTCGTTCGCTGCGCAATATATGTATAATGTTTCAAAGATCATTAAATGAATATAGCTAAGCTGTCAGACGAGTTCCGATGGAGCATATATGGTCAAGATAGGCACTCGGCTCGTAAGGCTATTTGAACAGTTGTTAGTTCGGACAAGACTAGAAAATGATCGAAAAAGTTGGTCCTATAATATAAATGGATTTGATGAATGCCCGTTTGCCAGCATATTTGAATAAATATATATTGTACTATGTTCTCAGTTCGCGAATTGTATTATTATTATTATTATCATTATCATTAGTATGCTATATTATATTATTTGCGTTTTGTTTATGCTCTGGCATATGAGATGAAAGCTATTTGGGATGTGCATATATATGCAATAGAATTTTACATTGACTTTTCTATATGTAAAAGTGTAAGTGTATGTGCATGTGTATGTGTATGTGTTTGCTTAATTAACTAAAATTTAAACTAATGGAAATGCCAATTTTTAAAGCTTGCATTAAAACAAATACTGAATTTATATAAAATACATGAAGCTATTTTTTAGATACTATTATTATATAGGTACACTGAAAACAAAATTAAGTAAAAAAATAATAAAAAAATTATATTATTATACATATATGTATATATATATAAATATATATATGAATGCTATGCTTGATAAGAAATGTGCCATAGGCGCTGGCGTGAAAAAAAAAAGAAAAAAAAAAACAAAACAAAAAAAAAGGACTTGCAAAACGCTAAATCAATGTACTAAAACTTAATTCAATTAGCATAAGTTATATAAATAAAGTATAAAAAAAAGAACAGCAATTTTTATAGCATAATATCGAAGAAGAAAAACAAAGAGAACGGAAAAACATACTAAACAAAAATTGGAAAATACTTTAAGTATGTGCTAACTACGCGGATTTTTATAAAATATACAAAAACAAAATATTTATTTCGAATTTTCGCATTGTTTTTTTTTGTTTGTTTTTTTTTTTTGTAATTTTTTTTTTTTTTTTTTTTTGATAAATGTAACCTCAAGTAAATCAAACAAATGGAATAAAATAAGCGAAACTACAAAATAAACTAAAATAAAATTTGAAGCAAAAACAAACAAAAAGCAGCCACAGACAAACAAAGAAGAGACTTTAACAAACAAAAACAACTTCATTATGAAACTAATATTATAAAAGAAAAGAAACAAAACAAAAAAATCATAAATATGTATGCATAACTACAAATTTACAAAAAAAAAAAAAAAAAAAACAAAAACCAATACAAATACAAACTACAACTACTACAACTAATTAAAATAAACAGCAGTAAAGAATAAAAAACAAAAATAATAATAAAAGGGAGCGTAAGAAGCAAAGTATATAAAAATGTAAACAAATGAAAAATAAATGAAATTTTTTGCAGGTCTATTATATAGTGAACAATGTTGCCATTTGATACGATTTTTTCCAACAAGACATTTAATATATATACATACATATATACCTTATATTCCGATTCAAATGGAATTTTTGTAATTTTGATAAAAACATTAAAAACTACATGAAAAAAAAAAACAAACAAACAAACCAACAAACTAAACAACAACAATACACATAAACGAAAACAAAGTAAAACATTGCGTGGAAAATGTGTTGAAAAAAATGCAACAATGAGAAATAAATGCAACAAAATGCCTAAAAATCCAACAAAAAAAAAAAAAGGAACAAAAACAAACAAATTTAGAAACATTTGTGTTTTATTTATTACCCTGACAAACTTGATACCAGGCCACAAAACGCTGTGCTGCAACTCTAATAAAACGTACGATGCCCTACTACTCGATTCTCAAAAATTCAAGTAAGTCCTGCAGATTTACATGCTTTGATCGTAAGTGTTGTGTTAAAATCGCTTGTTTTTATGTATGTTTCTTTGTATGCATGCATGTTTGTATGTATGTATGCATGCATGTTTGTATGTATGTATGCATGCATGCATGTTTGTATGTATGTATGCATGCATGCATGTTTGTATGTATGTATGCATGCATGTTTGTATCTATGTATGCATGCATGCATGTTTGTATGTATGTATGCATCCATGCATGTTTGTATGTATGTGTGTATTTGTGTATGTATGTATACATCTGTTCGTTTGTTGGTATATATATTTGTATGTATGTATGCATATATGTATGCATATAAGTATATATGTACCTAGATATTTGTATGTATGTGTGTATTTGTGTATGCATGTATACATCTGTATGTTTGTTGGTATATATATTTGTATGTATGTATGCATTAATGTATGCATATAAGTATATATGTACCTAGATATTTGTATGTATGCATGTGTGTATGTGTGCTGGTATGTGTGTATGTTTGTATGTATCTATGTATGTATGTATATATGTTTATTTGTTTGTATTTAAGTATGTATGTATGTATGTATGTATGACTGTATATTTGTATGTATGTATACATGTCTGTTTGTATGTACGTATGTATATATGTAGGTGTGCGTGTATGTTATATTGTACGAAACTCAGACCAGACGTTTAATTCTTTTTTAAAGGAGGAATCTGTGCTGTTAGACAAAACATGAGACGCCCTTCTATGCGATTCTCAAAAATTCAAGTAAGTCCTACAGATTTTCATGTTTTGATCACAAGGGTGTTGTTAAAATAGTGTGTTGGCAGACCTATAAACTTGCTTCTTTGTATGTACGTATGTATGTGTGTGTATGCAAGTGTGTTTGTAAGTATGTATGCATGTATATAGCCATGTACGTATGCATGTATGATTGTACTTATGTCTGTATGTCTACGCTTGTGTGCTTATATACATGTTAGTATGTATGTACGTTATTTTATACAAAACTTACAAAGTTTACTTTATAGGTAACTCTAACCGCTGTGCTGCAAATTAAACATAAGACTGCCTACTATGCGATTCTCAGGAGTTCAAGTAAGTGCTAGGTTTTCTATCAACTGAACTATCAACATATCTTTTAAAAATAACTGCCAACTAAGCATCTGTCTTAGACATTTAGACATCATTTATCGAGGACTACGAAAAGCAAATCACATTACTTAAGAGTGTCCTCTAGCGTTTGGAAATAGTTTGGTATTCGATTTGATTAATTGTAAGGTCGATATGTATTGAATTTTATCAGGAAGTTGCAGTTGTAAGGTTATTAACTAAAGTCTTGAATTTAGTTGCCAGACATGCCACATAGATTTATAATTATAATTAGCTATAGCAATGTGGAGCAATTGTACAAGAATATTCAAGTCTCGTAGCTATCCAAAATTAGTCAAATTCAAAGGCACAACATAGCAAATCAACGAGCACGCCAAGAAAAAAGGGGTCTAGACGAACAGATCAGTAAATCATATTAATGCTTCAGCGATACAGGAGACCAGGGCTGAGGCGTGTGGCGAACGGGGCGGGAAGTTAACCAGCACTCACCCGAAGCCAACGATGCGCAGCTCAACCCACCTCACTAAAAGAAAAAGGTCAATTGATTGGGTGTGAGGTAGCATATGCAATCGTAGCCGGGAGAAGTGAACCGAATGCGACGATTGAATTGCTTCATGTGCGATTCATGCAACGCACGAGGTGCCACCAATCATTTGGGCGGTTGGGCAGGATGTGCCAGGATGTTGCCCGGCAGCGCTACAACTCGTTTTCACTTTCACTTTGATGGCAATGGCACAACATCTCAGTTTGGCGAGTAAAAAATTGGAATAAATGGAGTCTAACGTTAACTAATGCTGTTAATGTTAGTTCTTACAGTGTAGCTTTTACTGACAGTTGCTTAACAGCGTTAGGAATGTTAATGCCAAACTGTAAAGCATAAGAGTCATGGTAAGAAACGCATATGTGCGTCTCCGAATCAAAAGAAGTTGGGAACAATGCTCGAGTAAAGTGAATTTTTAAGTAGAGCTTAACAGCGAGGCCTTTATTAACAGTCACTTAACATTTAGCTGAATAACATCAGCAAAATAACATTATGTTCAAGTGGCTCAATACCAATACCTGCCCAAAACACGGCACAAAGATTTTAATATAAAATAAGCCTAAGTTCCATGGCCAGAGGCACGTCCATAAATTAAAAATCGAATATTTTGCATTTAATTTAACATGCAAATTACGTATTGTGCCCACTGTGCAATGTGAAGGACGGCGACGCCCAGTTGGCGATGCTGGAGAAAAAGATAGCAGACACGCATACTTCCGCCTGCGCCCAGGCACACACACACGAACACGCACACAAACAAACAACACACACACACACGCACACTTGCAAATTTACGCATTTTAATTTCCACGCACTGACCAACCGACCAGGCGCAAGGCGACAGCAGGCACGAAGTCTGCCGAGCAGGACAAGCAGCATTTGCGGCAGCAGTAACAAGAAGATGAAGCGGAAGGCGCACAGGAGCCAACGACACGACAAGGATAACAGCCGAACGCGAACGAGCCGCACAGCAGCCAGCAAGGACAAAGGCGACGGCGACAGCGACAGCGACTCCATAATTTTGAATTTCTTTCTCTAGGTGGACACGACCAAGCGCAAGCGACCAGGATGAGTACGATGGGGACCTTGGCTCGCAAAGGGGTAGTGGGAGGTGGGGCTGGTTAGTGGGTTCTGGTGGGGCAGACGAGGACGATTTCCAGCTGGCCAAAAGAAAAGGGTTGGCAACGTTGCGTTGTGTTTGCTTTTTATTTAGCTTGGCATTTTATTTATGCTGCGTGGTCGTTTCGTTGCCAATCGCAACGTTTTCGTTGCCGTTTTATACACTGCCACATCGGGCATATTAGCTGCCGGCCAAGTGTTGGTTACCCATAGAATTGCTTAGCTTATTATTATTGTTATAAAGAGATGCTTTAAAATTCAAATCGTATACTAGTGCACTCCACTCGGAGTATCTTTTTTGAGAAAAATTGTCAATTATGTGGGACAGGATGTGCCAGGATGTTTTACGTCCGTGAGACACCCAGCTTTCACTTTCACTTTGATGGCAATGGCACAAAATCTCAGTTTTGTGAATAATAGTAAAGCTATTAATGTTAGGTCTAACAGTGTAACTTTAACAGATCGTTGCTTAACAGCGTTGGGAATGTTAATGCCAAGCTGTAAAGCATAAGAGATATTGTATGAAAGCCATATGATGTCATGTTCAAAACTTTTTTGAGGCAAGAAATTTAGAAATTTTGCTAAGTCTTTTGCCTTTGCCCTACTTTAAATTCTACATAAAGGCTCAATTAATAGCTTTCTTTCTTTCTTTGTGACTAGCTAACTTCTGTTCAATTTCCTAACTAGACTGATTTGATGTCTTGAAACTCTGCATAGGTCCATATTTCCAGGACTATTATATCATAGCTGTCTATAGGAACTGTCGGTCGAATATAAGGTTATTGTATTGACCAATTTTTTTTTGAAATATCTTTACCAAACTCGGCATTTATAAGTTTTGCCATGCACAAGTTTTTCGTTTTCCAAGATATTTTCAACAAACTTAGCATTTAGGAGCTTTCCTTTGCTCACATATCTGTAAAGCCATAAGGCAAATGTTAACAAGGGTATTGAGTCTTCGGTGTATCGAAAAATAATATACTTTAAAATATGCTGTAAACTGGAACCTGGTCTACATCACAAAGGTCTTTAAGCTTGGCTCAAGCCGAGAATCGAACTATCAAAGGATTTCGTTTGGTTAGCTTGTAGAGTATTTCAACTTCGGCGTGTGATCAAGCACATTTTGGCTCGTTTTTTTGTTGTGCTTTTTAAATTGGCAAGCGCCAGCGGGCAGCTCAGCAGCCATCAAAACGCAGCAGCACCCCGCCCATTAGCCATTAGCTGGCAGCCCGGCAGCTCGGCAGCCACCACCGGACGCTGCTCTGCTCTGTCGCTCATCAGGGCTCTGTGAAGAGGGGGGGATTGGGTGAGACGAGGACCTGGACCTTAACCCGTTCGTGCGTTGCGTTGGCTGCTTCGTGCGTGCGTTGTCCAGTGGTTGGTGGATTGTTGGCCGGGTGGGTGGTGGGTGGTATTCGGCGGGGTGGTGCCGGGCAGCTGGTGGGCTTAATTTAAGCGGGTTTTATTTTTTCTCAATTTTGCGTTTTTTTTTTTGTCCACTTTTTTACATGCTTTTCGTTGCGTGTTTTTTATTTGATTTTGCTGCGTACATAGAAATATATACAACATACATATGTATATAGGGGGTGCTTTTCTGGACTGGACTGTGCGTGTGCGTGGGTGTGTGCGTGTGTGTGTGTGTGTGTGTGTGTGAATCTCGTTATGCTGTCTGTTGTTTGAAATGACCGCTGCTGCAGCGACGTCGCGCCGCAGCCTGCGCTCAATTTGCTGTAACTCTTTTTTTTTAGGCCTTTCCCTTTTCCCCTCTTCCTTCCCCTTCCCCTTCGCTATTTTTTTTTATATTGTTGTTGTTTCTTTACTTTGCGTTTTTTTGCTTTTATTTTTTATTTTTTTTGCTATATAACATTTGTTATATAATGTATTTAATGTGTTTTTATGTATATTTCTTTTGCTCTTTGCCCAAGCTAAACAATTTTAATTGAATTTTTAACAAAAATACAAAACCATTTTTTTGGTTTTTTCGGTTTGCTCTGCCCTGCCTCCGCCACCTCCACTAGCGGTGGGTTGGGTGGCAAGGGTATTTGCATATGGCCAGCGCCATCAAGTTACATTTTTTAATGACTAACAAAAATCGTTGCCTACTTTTGAGCGCCAATTAAAGCAATTTCTTTGTTTGATTCTCTTATTTCCAATCTGTGTTATATAATATGAAAAATTAATACTAAATTAGGTAAAAAGTAGGTAAAAATATGCAGAGCATGACAACTCATGAATTTGATATGATTCTTGAAAAGAAACTTAGTTGAGTGTCTCGTCCGAATGGCATGTCTAGGGTGCGAAGTTTTTGTAGTCTGCGTATCTGCCTATTGTTGCCCCGCTGACTTATGGCCAGGTGGTTTTCGTGTTGCTCTAGACGTTTGATATGGTTATTACTGAATCTGACTGTCTTCTCCAGCACTGTGGGAAACCAATAAAAATAAATGCGTGCAAATTGGAAGCTGTCAATTTATCAAAATAAATTATTATTATCTTTTAAGTTAGCCCGGTTGTTGCTAGCCAAAACGTTTCGTAAGCTGTCTGCTGCTGCCCACCCGGTACACCCGATTGGGGAAGAGATCTCGACGTGCCCAGAGTCGGGCAGGTAATAAACAGCCCTTATCAGTCGTCTTGTAAATCGGCCCAAGACGTCTTCTAAAGAGTCGTAGCATGTGAGGAATCGTAGTGAGAAGAAGAGATTGAGGTTGTCTTATTCAATTGACCAAACTATTGGGCTTATCTCCTTTGTTTAGAATTGTCTGTAGAAGAAGAACAAAGAATTTGTATTTAAACAATTGATTCGATTTCGATTAATTCAAATAATTATTTCGAATTTGCCAGATGAAATCGAGACAGCTAAGCAATATTTTTACGTTGAATGAAGCGACAGTAAAGTTAATTAATTGAATTCAATTCAAAGGCTAAAAACTTAACATAAATATGAATAATATATAACAAGAACGACTTGTTTGAACAATTAAAAAGTTCAAAATTTGATTAAAACTTGATAAACAAGAAACAATAGTAGCAATAACGATTATAAAAATAACTTATTTTAATGAGAATCTGCTAAGCAATTTAATTCCCATTTCATTCATTTCATCAAATAATTTTTCTAGTCTTAGTAATTTCGAAAAACATATTACTTTTAAATTGGGTGGGATGAGTAGTAAATACGGGCATGTATAGAAATGGAACGGAACGGAACGAACACAATTGGAACATAGCTTCAATAACAAATAAAATACAAATAATATCGAATGAGCAGCAAGACCAGACATATATTTCGAACAGAAAGGAATGGAAAAAAAATGAAACAGAAAGGAATGAAGACAATTGGAACATGGCTTCAATAATAACGGAATAGAAGCGAGAAAAGGAGCATAATTATATCGAATAAGCAGTATGGCTAGACAAAAAAAATGAAACGGAACGTAATGAAGATGATTAAAACATAAGTTACATAATAAACAAGAAAACGGTAATATCGAATTAGTAGTATGACCAGGCATACAAATGAAACGGAACGGAACGGAACGGAATGAAAACGTCAAAAACTACGGAAATGAAACGGGAAAAGAGAAAGTATGTTGCAACCTTTTGAACACAACAACGTAATCCATATCAAAAGCAAAAAAAAAAAGATCAGGTTATGCAAAATCCAAAAAAAAGGGCAAAAAGTGTGACCAAAGCTTAATCACATATGAGAAAGAGCATGAGAAAAAGAAGTGGACATTGTCATGGCAAATGATGCAGATTTAATTGTCAAAAGCAAGAGGGCAGCATCATCAATAATAGAAAACGATGTCCAAAATCAAATTGAAAATGCGAATAGAAATGTCAAAGGGCATGGGAAATGGAAAATGGTAAATGGTAAAAGAAATGTCTTTGATATTTAATATGTTTAAATATGCGAATCCTTTGAGGCGAGCCGGGCTAAATACAACAAAACAAAAAAGAAGCCTCATCAAATAAAATGAAAAACTGAAACAAAAAACCAACACACGCGCCGGACACAGCATGCATGTGTGTGTGTGTGCGTGTGTGTGTGTCTTAGATATATGCTGATATAGTAGCCGAAGGGGGGGGGGGGGGAGTGTGGTAAGGGGGCGCAAGTGAAATTCATTCAAACGAAACGAAATGAAACGAATTCAATTGAGATGACGGCGAGGACAAAGATGAAAACGAAGACGCAGACGAAGCCGAAATAATGCCAATGAAGAGTAAAAAATAGATCGATAGATAGCAGCCACTATACACACACACACACTGACACACACACACACACACACACACACTCTTACAGACACATGACCAGCATGTGTGACCAGTAGGCATTTGGTGGGCGGAGGGGACTGGCTTGAGCGGGTGGGCAGCAAGGAGAGAGAGAGAGAGGGGGGAGAGAGAGAGAGAGATCGTAATGCAAACTGTCAGAATGCGTAACTCAATTTACAATTTTGCTTTTACTTTTGCCTCGCTTCCCCCCCGCCCAATTCAACTGCTTCTTCTTTGCCGTTTTTTGCACAAAAGAAAACGCGCGTGTGTGCGTGCGTGTGCGTGTAAGGGTGAGCCAACTGTATGCTGAATTAAAAGAAAATGGAAAATGCTAAAAAACGAACGGCTGGACACGAGCCAGCAGCCGAGGGTTGGGCTTTCTCTGCCGGTCCAAGCAGCTGCCCATGATAAAGTCAGCCCAATGTGCGTGTCGTGTGCCAACAGTGCGGAGTGGGGGGGTGGTGTGGTGGTGGGGGGGGGGGTGGTAAGTTGATATGGTAGTAAGAGTGTGGTGAGGAGGAGATGGGAGGTTGGGGATGGCTGCAACAGCGTAGGCTGGTCAACGTTTTTTGTTTCGCACGAATCCTTTCGCCTGAGCAACACCACCCAACCCATCGCCCGCCCCAACCACCTGAAGCCAACATGAAAAAAATACGGCAAAGAAGTGCTGAGAATGTTCGACTAGATCATATGCTGTAAAAATGCTGTATGTTTTACAGATGCAATACTTAGCAGACAATGTTAATAAAGTATGTTATATTGTATTACCCAACACTCCAAAATGCCATATCAGTATGAAAATCTTTACCAACACTGAAAATTTCGTGCTTTACAACACTTTAGTATTTGAATCTACACTATGCCAGTATGTGGCTTTTATATGTACTCATCGATTATGGCTCTAAATCAACATCATCTATTAAGATCATGGATCTTTATACCAAGTCACATCAGTTCATTCCATTCCATGCAAACTATACATTTTCATATGATAATATACCATTCTATTCGAACCACACTATTCCCTGTAGGTCTCTCCCTCCCACTTCGTGGGCTCAAAATCTTTATGAAATTATCAGAATAGATACTATCACAACTATATTACTTACTATCACAACATTTTTCTAATATTTTCTTACCTATATGACGTAATCAGATTTTCTTAACTTATGTCGAAAATTTGTGTTTGCAGGAATGAACTCACTTCAGATACATATTTGTTGGCGTGTTCTATGTGAAAGTTGTTCAGTTCGTTTTTACAATTCGTACATTTACAGGGTATAAAAGGCGAACAAAAATTGTAACAAAAGCGGATGCTGCGTGGGCGCTAGAAGGGGTGCAGCTTGTGGATGAGGGGTGGAAGGGGGCGGGCCGTTTGGTTGTTAGGTAAGCAAAAGAATGGGTTGCCAAAAAAAAAAAAAAAAAAAACAACAAAACCAAATGGAAAATGCTGCACACACACACACACGCACCACACACACACACACACATGCACGTTCGTTTGGACAATTGGCCATGGCTTCCATTTTTTTTTTTTTGCCCAGCTGCCCACCCCCCCGACATTAAGTCCTCTGTTTGCGAAGCGTGCAGAAAAGCTGACCAGCACAAAAAAAGAAGCTGAAGCTGAAGAAGAAGAAGAAGGAGCAAGAGCAAACGCACGAAATTACATAGAAAATCTTCGGCACAATGCACATAAAAAAAAAAAAAAAAAACGAAATAAAAAAAATAAAAAACAAGCGGGCAAAAATCTTTGGAAAAAACGTGGTAAAAAAAGGGTTACGAAATTCCGTCGACGCAGACGCCGACAGCGGCGTCAGCTTTGACGTTGGCATCGACATCGACATCGACATCGGCGTCGACGTCGACGTCGACGTCCAAGTAAAGAAATGTAAAGAAAATTACAAAATCACCCCCTTTGGCCAGGCTTACATGCTTACAGTTATTACCGCGATAAGGTGAGGGTGTCCATATAGGCCAGACCAAAGGGCTGCTGTGGAAGGGGCTGCGGGGAGGACAGCGTACAGAGGACAGTCGATGGGTCTGGTCGTGGGCTTATCAGAGTTCCGGAAATGAGTTGTGTAAGTTGCAAGTTGATGTAGCTGCAGATTGTCGTTGTCTTTGCGGCGATATGAATGCAGCGCAGGGTGTGCAAATAGCAATGAAAGTAGCCTTGATCAATATGCAGCGATAATAGTCCAATGAATTGATTTGAAAATAGAATTTTCCAGGTCGTAATAGAAGGGTTGTGTGTCAGGTGCCCAAACTGAACATTCCCTATAATGCCCGATTACCAATTGTTCTCTTGAGTTTCTCTCTTTAAATACACGTAATCAATCGATCGAGGCTACAACTATAATAGCCATATCCTTATTATATACTAACTTTTCATTCTTCACAGTGCTAGAATTTTGAATCTGCGTCAGGGTAAGAAAACATCCTACTTCATATTAATATAGTTTTGTATTAAAGTATATAAACATATATTAAGTCTGCAAGCAGACTTTGATTTCTTAGGGTTTTATCTTAGTTCTAGACGTTCTGAAATTCAATCTCGACTCATTATCACCAAATTACCAGAAGCATACTTTTTGGCGTAGAAGCAAATAGAATTGTTTCTTAGGCGACAGCTACATTTATTAGAATATCCGATCCTTGCACATGAGAGCATTTAAGATTAACGGAAAGAACATATTCTTAAAAACAGGAGTTTTTAATGTCAGATAGTAATTCTTTCCCAGTGACTGTATGGTATAAGGACAAGCATTGCAAGATATGAAATTTAAAGTATTTTTATAAATTCAAAGCATTTTAAATAATAATTTAGATAGAAAGCAACTTTCACTGCTGTGAATACACATATGTTATAACTCAGCGCAGCTGTCGCAGCAGCAGCAACAACTACAACAGCAAAGGAGCAGGAGAAAGACGAAGATTTTGCTGTTTGCTGTGGGCACATTAATAAACAGCTAGCAAAAGTGCTGCCCATGCCCAAACACAACACACACACACACACACACACGGACACATATGCACGGGGTGTGAGAGGGAGAGCCGCACATGTTCATGCATATGCATATACATTATAAAATGTGGTACAGACAACAACAACAACAAACGGCCCTTCCCCACACGCACACAGACATCAGCAAACACACACACACACACACACACACATACACACAGACTGGTCAAGCAAATACAGCAAATCAAACGCAGTCATCACACGACCCAACCAAACCACCCTCCCCCCCGTCAGATCGTTCCCATTTGTTCACACACTTTGCCTTTTACTTTTGCGCGCCAAAGTATGCTACAAAAAATTAGATGCTGACCAAAGCGCTGCGCTGCGCCGTGCCGTGCCGCGCTGTCAACGTCGACAGCAGCGACAGCGTCGGCAGCAAAATGAAAAATTACATAAAAACCAAATTTATATATACACTCACACACACATGCATGTGCATATGCAGGAGAAAATACGTCAAAAAAAAAAAAAAAAACGTAAAAGAAATTGAGAAAAAAATAACGAAAAATCTTCCCTTAGCTTTTCATTTCAAAGTTGTGTAGTTGACAGTCAGACGCAATGTCCAATCCCCCCCCCCCCCCCCCCCCACCACCACCACCACCGTCCGCATACAACCCTGCAACGCCCCCTTTCTGTTCTGTCAATTGTTGTTGCTGTTTTAAGTAGGAAATTGTGTCCGAGCAGCTCGCTTGCTCTCGCTTATCAAATGAATTTCTTTTGTAAACTTGCTGCCCGTCAAGGAGCAGCGCAGAAGGACACGACACGACGGGACTGGCAGAAAAACAGACAGACAGGACAGTAACAGACAACCCTTTTAGCTACGCCCGCTACGTCAGGTGGGTCGGGGCCAGCGGGTTCGTATTCGACTAATGCTAATGTCGCATATACGCTTGCCATTCGCTTTGTTTTCAATGTTTGTGCTTCTTGTTGTTGTTGTTGTTGTTGCTGCTGTTTTTTTTTTTGTGATTTTGCATGAGCTGGTTTTCGTTGTGTTTCCTCGGTTTTGTTTGTTTGTTGTTGTATTTTTTGCTTGTTTTTCGTAGCGAGTGGCCGATTTAAAAGGCATCAGTTTAACCCACTTTTTTTAAGCAGCCACTGTGGGAACTAAGTCAGTGTGTCTGCCAGCCAAAAACCAAAAACTATGCATATACAAATTCAGGCTCACACACACACACACACACACATGTGTTAGTGTGTGTAGCCACTATAAGCTTAACATGCAGCTTTGGGCGTTCAGTTGCCAGTTTTTAGTTCTCAGCTCTTACAAATTGTGCTGTGCGCTCAAAAGTATGCTACGCCAAATGCGACGGACCGTGCAAATGCCACGCAATCAAAAACTTTCGTTCTCACGCTCTCCCACTCTCCACACGCGCACACACACACACGCGCACTCGCTCACTCTGCCGCTGCGGCTGCTGTCCATTGCCCACCTACATGCATGTGTGTGTGTGTGTGTGTGAATGTGCAAGTGTAAACAGAGCGCAGGCATTTTGTTCTTGCGGTCGCAGAACTTGAAAACTAGTTTGCATAAAACAACAACAAGCGTGTGTGTATGTGTGCCTGTGTGTGTGTGTTGGTGTGCAGCAACTAGTACAGCGATAGGGTTAGTTTTCGGCCAGCCTTATGTACAGGCCACTAGCTGATAGCCCCAAACATTGCCTTGATTATAAATTTCAACTTAATTACATAAACAGAATTTAATCCTTTCTAACTGTGTCGCATTTTATATATGTATATATATATAGGTGTGTGTGTGTGTGTATTTGGGTATGTATGCTAGCACGCATTGCGTATCAGAATCAGTGCATGCTTATGTGTATGTGTGTGTGCGTTAATTTATGGGCAGCATAACTATCACAAAACAAGCACCCAAAATTTGTGCACAGTGGACACAAGTAATTGAAAAAGGAAACTAGAAAATGCGTATTTGTTTGTATAGCAATATGCACATTTATTTTTTGTCTTTTTAAAACGGTTAATAACATTAAAAATAATAATAATACTATCAAAAATACGAATAATATAATATTAATGCAGTTTAATATCAAAGACAAAAACTATTCTATTATATATGATATTCTGTAGGGGAAATAACTTTGAATGTTCTAAAAAAGTTAAGGAGCAGGTACAGCAAAGGCTCTAGAGTCTGAAGCGATCTTCTTTACATTTTCAATAGTATAATTTTCAATTATTTTCATTTCTTTTTTGGTTTCAATACGTAAACAATCTAAATTTTTGATCAACATTTCATCACAGCTTGCATCACGGTGCAGCGGGACAAACGAAGGACAACTGAGAACAAAACTTGTTCATGATGAATATTCCAAACTTGTGCATTAGTTTTGGGCTACCCCTAACCGAAAACACACACATACACAGGCACACACACGCATAGTTTAGAGCTGTGTGAAGTGTAGCATAGAAACAGGCGTCAAGAACGCTTCCCTTCCCTTGCCCTTGCCCTTGGTGCTGCTCCTGCTCATGCTTTGGGCTGTATGCTATATATTATTTTGGCTGCCCAGGCTGATCAACACAACACACACCTGACTCACACACAGACGGACAGGGAAAGTGTGAGTACGAGTGAGAAAGAGACAGAGAGAGAGAGAGAGAGAGAGAGAGAGAGAGAGAGAGACTGAGAGAGAGCGAGAGAGAGCGAGCGAGAGCGAGGCGAATGTTAAACCAATTTCCACACAACAATTTTAAATTTCCGACTCGGTCCAATACACACACAAAACTTAGATTTGCGAATGCCAATTTGGGGGCCTTCAGCCCGAAGCATGTTCGAGCCACACACACACACACACACACGCACATACGCACTCACACAGCTACACCTAGCGTTAACTTACAATGAAATCCATTCCTATTCCCATTCCCAGTCCCATTGCCAGCGTCGCCTGCTGCCTGCCACGCCTCCATCAGCTTGTAAATTGCGCAAGTTGTGGCGCAGGGTATACGCTTCTATGTGCATGTGTATATGTGTGTGTGTGACTGGGCGCACTATTTTACATACGTAATGCCAACTTCATGGGGCTTTGGTAAAGCTCATAAGCGCCGCTGGCTACAGCATCGAAATTAGCGTTTGGACCTTAGACCTGG
Source organism: Drosophila virilis (assembly GCF_030788295.1). Classification (NCBI taxonomy): domain Eukaryota; kingdom Metazoa; phylum Arthropoda; class Insecta; order Diptera; family Drosophilidae; genus Drosophila; species Drosophila virilis. Next base: position 13,116,541 of record NC_091543.1, read on the forward strand.
CCATTGGGGAGTTGCGCAACTCAAAAGTGGGCGCAGGGGCGCATAGGGGTGTTCTTTGCACACATATGTAAGCGTGCGTGTGTCAGTGTGTGTGTTCGTGTGTGTAACATGAGAGCGACCTGACATATGTACTTAAACACTTGTATGTAGCTCTACTTAGCTCGACAGACTCTTGAGCCCAGCTGTGCACTTGCTTAGGAAAAGGCTTTGAGTTCGAGCCCCCATAAAAAACAGTGAGCTCTAAAAGTCCGTTTGCATTGGTTAAAATATTGAATTTACCTATTAATTTGGGCGTGGTCAAGTCAGAGACCGAAACTGCTCTACAACAAAATTTCGTTTTCATAATTTCCAATTCTAATTGTTTGTATAACTCAGAAATCAATGTATCTTTTATAATAATATTTATTTGTCCATATATGTTTATCCAGACTGACTGGCTCACTGACTAACTGATTGACTGATTGATTGATTGATTAATTGGATTGAAATTTTCACTGTAGTTACCTTATGTGATCGAGGTGCAGTCTTTGACGGGATTTTGGCAAATTTCACACACAACTGTGAGTCAAAAGTTTGATCAGAGTTAATTTTTGGGCTTCAAGATTCTCATCACTAGACTAGCAAATCGCTTAAGACATAGCATTCAAGAAATTACAGGTAGATTTTTCACGGTCGGAAAATAAAAGAAAAAGTTATGTCTAACTTTTGTTAAGCTTAAAACTTGTCACGGGCAGCAACATGCCCATATTATACTTGTATGCATGTACGTATGTACATATGTATGTATGTGTGTGTATTTATGTATGTATGCATGTATGTATGTATGTATGTATGTGTGTATGTATGCATGTATGTATGTATATGTATGTATGTATGTTTGTATGTTTGTATGTATGTATGTATGTATGTATGTATGTATGTATGTATGTATGTATGTATGTATGTATGTATGTATGTATGTATGCATGTATGTATGTATGTATGTATGTATGTAATATGTATGTATGTATGTATGTGTGTATGTATGTATGTGTGTATGTATGTATGTATATATGTGTGTACGTGTGTATGTGTGCGTGTGTGTGTGTGTGTGTGTGTGTGTGTGTGTGTGTGTGTGTGTGTGTGTGTGTGTGTGTGTTTGTATGTATGTCTGTATATATGTCTGAATGTCTGTATGTCTGTATGTCTGTATGCGTGTATGTATGTATGTATGTATGTATGTATGTACATAGATGTATTGATGAATGCAAGTGTGTATGTTTGTGTGTATGTATGTATACCTATATGTATGTATTTATATATAAATATATATATATATATATATATATATATGTATGATGTGTATATATGTATAATGTGTGTAGGTATATGTGTATACAGGCATACATATGTTTTGATGTGTGTACGTATGTATGTAGTTTGCATTATGTATGAATGCATATATGTATGTGCGTATGCATATGCATTTATGTATATATGAGTAAGTAACTGTATGTAAATATGTTTGTATGTATGTACTCTGTATGCTTGTTCGTATATGTGTATGTATTACATGTACATATGTATATATTATGTATGTAGTTATATATGTGAATAAAAGTATGCATAAAGTTTGTATGTTTATATGCTGCGCTTCAAAAAATAATGTATGCCCTACTACTCGATTCTCATAAATTCAAGTAAGTCCCATACGTTTCACTCTAAAAAGGTGCCAGCTTCAACTGTGGAGGAGGCGGCGACTTGGGCATAGCAGGAGACGGCGACTTGGGCATAGCAGGAGTCGGCTACTTGGACATAGCTTGAGCAAAAGAGGAGACGGCCGCCTGATCATAGCAGGAGGCGGCGGCTTGAACATTTAAGTAGGCGACCAAAACTCTATGTTTGTCGGAGGAGGCAGCATCAATTTGAAACCTGAAAATTGAAAAAAAGGTACGTATTATAAACTTAACTATGCCTTACTATATTCGTATGTATGCATGTTTGTTTGTATGTATTTGAAAACACACATGTACGTATGTATTTTAAAATGTCTATATGTCGAGTTGAGCTGAAAATGAACATGAAGCGTATTCATGAATACTGCTCTTCTAAGCGATTCTCACGCACTCTAATAAGGTTGGACGAGCAAGCAGCGTTTTTAAACTTTACTTTTCTTTTCTTTTAGTGATGTGTTTACATAGAAGTTCGCCTCTCGCCTACTGATCGATGACAATAAAAACATCGTGCGTGGGAATTGACAGGTGAGTACGTTACTACAAATATATAATTATCTCTATATATAAAATTATCTCTATATATATAAAACTGCAAGAGCTAGAAAGCTAAACTTTTCACTATATTTCCCTTATGGGATTACTCAGAGCAATTCCAATTCCATGCGTTTGTATGAAGCTCTTTTGTTTACTATTCAAATTCATTTGAGAAGTGTTTCACACTTTTCGGAAAATCCTTTATGAAAAATCATTCGAGACGTGTTTCACATTTTCTGCAAGCTCCAAGATCCTTTGTGCGAAATGCAACTCGACAATTTTTCTGGCCAAGTTTGAAGTTTTGTCCGATTGGCTTAAAACTTTTTTTTCGACGACCTTCATAAGAACTTCGCAAATTTCACCCGCAACAGTGGTAAATTGGCGGAAAACGCTTTTGTGAATTCTAAATTCAATGAAATTAATGTTCGTTACTTTAGTTGGGATTTTGGCTCGAACTTGGCTGAAAGTCATCTCAAATATTGATAATTCAGTTGCCGAATAATACACGACTTCAATTCGAATTTTAACTTATGGGTTATGTGAAAATTAGGCTGAAGTCTTGCTGCTTGCCACAGTCGAACCAGAATTTGTCAGCAGCTGACTCACACTTACACACACACCCACACACACACATACACTTAACTCCTGGAAGGGGAGCACATGAAGGCAGCTGTGATACCAAGTTATGTGACTGCGGCTTCAGGATGTGACTGTTGTTGTGTGTGTGTGTGTGTGTGTGTGCGTGTGTGTGTGTGGTAATGCGTGCGTTCGACCGTGCGGCGCTTTCGCTGAGCCGTTGCGCCAGGACACACAAAGACGCATGAATTTTTTACTGGACCAGAAGCGAAAGCAGCCAGCAGCAACATAAGGACAGCTACTGGCAGCTTACTGTTTTCGAGTTGATTTTTTAGTCTCAATACCCTGTAAGTGCGTATTGAAATAGCGGCAGGCCAAGCAACAGAACAGCCAAACACAAGAACTATGCTCTGCAGGTGCAGCTCTGTAGAAAGTGCATCAAGGCTCGGGCGGGCTTTCCCACTGAACCCGACACTTGCATATGCTCAATTCCAGGAAAAGCTCCTTCATGACGGACATTTGTAACTATTTTTTTTTAATTGAGTTTTTCTCATACTCAAATAATTCTATTTTAGCGCATTGGCAGCTGAGTTAAGTAAAATTGAAGGCACATTTTACAACAAATATCAATTTATTCGTCTGATTTTCTCCGATTTTTATATGAACAACAGTTTTCCTTTTATATATATTCGTATATATTTTGTATTTATAGAATAACTGCCAGTCGAGCAGTTTTCAATTTTTAGTTTTGTTTTTTTTTTTTTTACAACTTTTTCACTGGACGTGCGATTACTTTGGATGTGTGTGCGTGTGTGTTTGTGTGTGTGCTGTGTGTGTGCCTTGCTACCCCCATTTGACTTCACATGCGTCAAGACGTGGGCAACCCCCCTGCTCCTATTAACCCCCTTTAGTCCAACTTATGCCGCTGGCCAAAAGCTGAAAGCGAAATGCGTTTCTCTGTCTGTCGCGCTGTCTATTTGTTTATTTGACAACATTTTAGAGCACATCTGTGTGTGTGTGTGTGCATGTGTGTGTGTGTGTGTGCATGTGTGTGCATGTGTGTGCTTGCTATTTATGCGCCAAGTTTGAGCGCCATGTCAAATATCTCATGTGATTCCATTTGCTGTACTTGGCCTGCAATTGAAATTAGGCTTGTGCCATAGCCGCATCTGCCGCTGCTGGCCGATAGATGGCGCTGGCGCAATTAAGTTGCCGCTTAACCGCTATTTTGTTGGGCCTTTTGTTGCCAACTGTACTCGAGCTGTGCTGGCCGCGTCGCATTAGCGAAATGACATTGAAATATTACAAAAATTTAAAAACCATTATAAACAGACAAGAATGCCCCAACTCTCGCCCCCATTCAATTTACCCCCTTAACACACACACTCTCTGCATAGTATACATAAATATCTTATGTAGACACTACCTTCGGGGCCGGGGGCAGGGGGCAGCTCGAAAAATTCTTAACACCGAAAATTGCGCGCGAATCAAATAAAAAGAGGAAAATAAAGAGAGAAAAAAAGAAATTTCTATATATATATATATATAAATAAAGAGGAAAATCAACAGCAACCAAGTGAAAGGAGAAAAAAAAAACATCCACTTTTGCCCGTTTTTGTTTTGTCCTTGTCGTAGTCGCCGTCGCCGTTGCCGTCGCCGTTGCCTTCGTTGTCGACGCCTTGCGCCTGGTCCTGGTCCTGTCCTGGTCCAACTGGACCGCGCTGGGCGGCTGAGGGGGCGGGTAAGGGGCCGACGTTGCGTACTACCAATTTGCTAGTGACCATAATCAACCCCTTTTTTCTTGATTTTTTTGTTGTTGTTGTTGTTGGTATGCAAAAAAGTGCGTAAGGCGCTGGCTTCCAGGAGGTGGCACTGGCTGTGGTAGGCGAACGGGAAAGGGGAGAGGCGGGCTAAGCAGCAAGGCACAAGTAAATGGAGTAACGAGTGCAAAGTACAACTGTACAAATCAAACAAGCAGAGGCGTTGCAGCAGAGAGAGTGTAGGGGGGGTGGGGGCTGAATTGATAAGAGTTGTGTAGGGGGGGGCGGTTGGTCTAGTGTGGCAGATAAATATCTAAATGATGCCACTGGGAAAGAATACGAATGCCCACGGATTTCCACTTATTTTCACCCATAAAACGCATTTGCCTGCTGATTGAATAAATCTGAAAAGTCCTATATAGTTTGTCGTATCAGCTACAACTGGCTGACTTGCTATTTGCGCTCAACAAGAAGCCAAGAGAGGCTAAAGATTTTTAAATAAGCTAGGTTGGAGATCAGATCAATTTCTTAAGTGTCCTTTCCGACTCCTTCACATAGAATATCTATATGTATAAGAAGACACCTTCGATCCCATAATCAATAATCGAGTTGATAAAGTCCGTCTGTCCGTCTGTAACCATCCTTTCATGTAACCATCCGTCCGTCCATCCATCCATCCATCATTCTCCCGGATCGAGCTATCAGATCATATCTCTGTCATAGGAACGATCAGTGGTATATTAGCTACTAGTATGAAAAACTTTTTGTCTTTTCGAGATATCTTAGCAAAATCCAGCATTCAAAGGGTTCAGCATATTTCTCAGACATATGCAGCTTACTTATCAACATCGGACTACTATATCATATAGCTTCCATAGCTTCAAATCAACATTTACGAGCTTCAATATTCGGTAGAAGGTTATTAGCTGCTCGGTCTTTTATTATTTGATTTGATATATTTTATTTTATATGAATTATTAAGTAAATTATAATGCAACCATTTAGAGCTTAGCAGAGTTCAAATCGAACCCAACTTGCTTAAATCCCTTTCCCACAACCATCCAAGGCCCATCCCCCTTGTAATGGCCGCCAACTACGCGCGTGGCATGCATCAAAGGCTCGTAGCTACGTTCCATGCATATTCAAATTTTTGGCCAGGAATCACAGCGACGAAAATCAAGCGCACGCACTTAAGAGCTCGGCCAGAAAATAAAATACAAAAAAAAAAAAAATGAACGCCCCAATCAGAGCACTTGTCCCCAGCCCCGAGTCAACTGCCCAGGCTGCTCCGCCGAACCTTTTCCAGGCCATAAAACGCGACGAGGACAAAAAAAAAAAAAAAAAAAAAAAAAAAAGACAGTGAAAAGAGAAGAAAAATTAAAATACGCACAAAGTTTTGACAGCTGAATTGGCATAATGATGGGGTTAGTGACGCCGCTGGGGGTGGGCTTTGTGTGGGCAGTGCTCCGGTTTGGGGTTGGGGTTGGGGTTGGGGTTTCGGCCATTGTCACTGCCCCGCAGCGCTGCCTTCTCCCTTCTGCTTTTTTTTGGTTATTTTTTCTTTCTTTCTCGTTAATTTTATCTACGCAAATGCAAAATAATTACTTTACTTTTTCTTTGGTTTTTCCGCTTACCCCACCCCACCCCACCCTACCCCAACCCAACCCTTTGGCGTATAACCCTTTCGGGGCAACGGCTGTCGAAATTTATGTACTTTGCCTTCGTCTTGCTATTTCTTATTTTTATTCCGCTTCGTTTTTCTTTTTTCTTTTTTTTTTCTGTATTGAAAAGCATTTTAAAATTCAGCGCCAGCTGTCCTGCTCTATACATATATTTGTTAGTATATATGCATATATATATATATATATATATATATATATCTATCTATATCTATATATTTTGCATTTTCTTTTTTAATTAAAGAAAAGGGTTAAAAAGTTTGGCAGCGCCGCGCGACGCAACGTTTCGCTGCTGAAAAACGGGGTTAAAATCAAAATTTTTGCCCCGCGTTTTTCAGTTTCTATTTAGTTTTCATTTATTTTTAAATGGAAATTTTTAATAACAAAGCAAAAGATAGGGTTGCATTCGGCCTCATTACCCGTCCATGAGCCATGCTCCCTCTGTGCCAGTTCCCGTTGCCGTTTCCGTTGCCGACCTCGTCCTTGTGCCTCTTGTGTCTTGGGGTTAGTCGGAAAATGCCAAACAAAAAAACAAAAAAAAAACACATTAATGTAATTTTTCTACATGGCGTAAGAAGCGGAAGCGGAGGCTGGCAATGGTGAGTCCGCACTCTCCAAGGTCCAAAGTCCACTTTTCGTAGTTTCTTAATACCCTGTATAAAGTCCTTAAATGTTTTTTAAGCAGCTTCTAACCGACGACAGCTCCATCAACCTTATCCATCGAAAGTCCAGCTGAACTGAGAAACTTTAAGGATCTCGAAACAGCTTACTTGATGTGAACATATCCATTGCCTTCACACTCCCCAAACTAGATGCAAAGTTAAGTCAAGCGTAATTACTTTTTGATATAAATAAGTTACAAATAGCTTTATGCAATTCTGCTCCAGCTTACAGGGTATTTTCTAGTCGCACACTCTCTAGCCAAACATTGGCCTTTTTTTTCTGCACTTCCTTCTAGGCATGTGTTTATCTTCATGTCTCAGCTGTCCCATTTCCAGTTGAGGACTTTTCCCTTTGAGTTGGCAAATGGAAATTGTATAAATCTTTCATTACATTAATTTCACTTTGATGCAAATAGTTGAGACAATTGCGATTGAAAAGTGAGCATCGAGCCTTTTTCAATTGCAGATAGTTCCCTCTTCCACGGCTAGATATTATCTGTCTAAGTAATTGCACGTAATTCAGCTGGTTTTTCCAATCGCCAGTCAAGTGAAAATTCTTTGGCAAAAAAGGGGCGAAAGCGACGGCTTCTGGCGAGTCCTTCAGCACTTCATGTTAATTAAAGAGATAGCCGGACAATTAATGGTCCTGATACGGTAAGCATAAGCGAGCGTCGATCTCAGCACCTTTCGTAGCCCAGCCAAGTCGTGATATGGCTTTTTGTGCAAAAAATGCACTTTCAAAGCACTCTAAATGCATTGCATAGTTGCTATTCGAAATTCCGATTGCAGTACAAAGGAGTCTATCGAAATCACAATGTTTCGATATATTCCATTGTCACAGTTTGAAAGCAACTGCTTGCATTTTACAGTCTAGCAGTCATCGTGGCCTTATATCCATAAGTTCCATCAACTGTGAGAACTTCAGGTAGACTTTATTTCTGTTGTAGATGCTCAGATCGGGGCACAAAAAACCCCGCCCTTAGGTTCGATTCGTGAGGCTCTGTAACAAGATTTTGTTTGAGACCTTAACCTGTTCTACATTGAAATAATTTCATTTATAATTAACAATTGCCCATTCGACTGAAAATATTGAAAGTTGTAGATATTTTCATATAGAAACCGCGGGCTAGATTTGTTCTCCACGCAAAATTAGCATATATCATGATTGGATTAATTTATATTATTGGGCTCTAAAGGGGTTTTCAATGTTTATTTTGAATACAAAATTTGGTTGCAAATATGATTCGATGTATTGAAGCCAAGTTAATTATGCTTCTTTTAAAATGTTTTTCAATTATAATTATCAAAAATGCTTTTGTTTCGGACTGCGGCTTCAGATTCGTTTCATAGCAACAATTAGTTTTGAATGCCGAGCTGCGACTTGCAGCTCTAGCTATATAATTAAATATTTAGAAGGCATTTGCTCGACTCCCCCTCAACTACAACACCCCCCCCCCCCCCACCCCTACACCCTCTCCACCTACGAGAAAGAACCTCACACTCTCTGCTCCCCGAATTGGCAACAGTTTGCATTATCCTCGCATTAGTTTCGACTCGCTCCGTTTGCCCAGCAACTAGTCTGCGCCGCTTCAGCCCACTCCCACTGCCACAGGCAGTCCCACAGCCACGCCCACTCGCGCCCCCTTGGCTAACTAAACTGTTGCCCGTGGGCGTACTCGCACAATTTAAACTCACATGCAGTCGCATTTATTTCTATTCAATTTGATAATAACCCAAGTGTGCGTGGCTCTCGCAGGAGTTGCGCTCCTGGCGGGCCTCGCTCCGGTTATGGCAGCAGCTGCTCGGGCGGCCACAGTGGAGCATTTAGAGTGGACGCAATGTATCAACGGCTGCTACAACAGCTACCCACCCCCCCCCCCCCCCCCTCCCACAGTCACCATGCCAGCCTTGTTACTGCTCAAGCTGATGTCTTCTTCCTTTGCTTTTGCCCACGCACTTTCACTTTCGCTTTTACTTTCACTTTGCCCCACCCCGCCGCCGCCCCCTTGCAGGCAAAAGTGAAACTCATTTTCCCCTTTTTTTCTCGGCCAGCACATATATATTTTTTTTCTGTTTAGCCCGAGCAACGCCTTCGAAAAAAAGTCCAAGTAAAAAGCAAAAAAAAAAAATACCCCCTTGAGTTTATAACTTAAAAATTCAAAGCACGAACAAAGTTCTAATTTAAACACCGAACAACACAAAAAAAAAAAGTAAGAAAAAAAGTGAAAAGAAAGCAGAAACGGAAAAAAGCACGCGGCGAATACATGTCGAAAAAAATGGACATAAAGTGCACGGCAGGCGAGGCGAGTAAATAAAACTAAAAAAAAAAAAAGAGAGAGAAAATATTCGCCAAGGCAGCAGCAAAAGTAAGCCTCAGGACCACGGCCAGGCCCAGGCCCAGGCCCAAGAGTCCTGCTCGTCCTTCCTGCCACATCCCATATCCCATATCCCCGCCTCTTGCTGCGGACAACGGTCCACACAAATCAAGTAAAGGGGTGGCAATCGCAAGTTCCTTGCGAATAAAAAAGTAAAAAAACTGCGTAAAAGGCGGCAAGTAGCAAAAAAAAAATAAAATATATATATATATAAGTATAAATAAAATAAAAGCAAGAAACAAGTGTTGTCTTTAAAGTACCGAAGATTTTATACCCTTGTGGACCCAACGCAGATGCCTGACATCTCCTGGTGCTCCATTACTGTTAAGATCTGGCTCGGCTTGTCTTGCTAAGATTGGTAAGGATATCTTGAAGGAAACAAAAGTTCAACTCATCTGGCAGCTATATGATATAGGATCTGGGATATAGTCGGCCGGCTCCGATTCTTATGCTCTTCTACTTGCAACAAAACTCTTTGCCAAGTTTATCGAGACGGCTTGCGACTCGAGAGAAATCGTCTCGGTTTTTGATGCTGTTCAAGAACATATATATGTATATTTTCAACTAGCTTAAGAACCTGCTGTGAATTCTGAGATATGGGCCAACAGCTTTCATGTTTTAAGCCAAATTTCAATAGCTTTAGGAGCGAATGCAAAAGTAAACTTTTAATATAATTTAGCAGTTCTTCTTTGTGCGGCATTCGTAAACGTTTCACTTTCTGCATATATCTATTCTGTATGAATATGCTGACGGCGAAACACTGATAAATGCCGCACAAAGAAAATATATATATAAAAGAACGGGAGCAAGAGAGAAAGGAAGATCAAGAGAGAGTTAGGGAGAGACAGATGGAGAGAGACAGAGAGTAAGAGTAGGAAAGTGTACTTTTATAGAGCTTACTTTTCAAACTCCATTTGAACATTTTACGCATAGGGGGCAGCTAAAACATTGCCGAATGCCACACGAAAAAATAAATGGTTGAATCAGATACAGATTAACAAGATAAGCAGACATCATCTAATCTGCTGCAAGCAAAACGTTTACGAATGTCGCACAAAGGAGAACTGTTAAATCAATCTGAGAGTAGCTGAGCTATCCACACTTCAAATCGTAATATCTGAGTATTAAATGAACTACTGAATAGTTGAAAGTACTTTCCTAAGTCTTTGCTTTTTCTTTATTTTTCTTCAGGGTTAACAGGGTTAGCCAAGGCGAATAAATTTGTCTCACTTCTTCTCTGTCTTCTTCAATCTCCTGCCCTCTCTCTCTCTCTCTCTCTCTCTCTCTCTCTCTCTCTCTCTCTCTCTATAAAGTATTTGATCTATTTTAATAATCTTGAACAAACCGAAAAGAGAAGACTCTTCGACAAAGCAATTGACCAATGGGCGAGTGCCCACGCCTTATATTAATTACTCGCTATATGTATACAAGTTGATGAGTATTTGTGAGGGGGGTCGTCGGCGTGAGGCTGGGTTTGCTGCTTAAGTTATTTACTGAGCATTATAAAGTCGACTTGCCGATTCTTGATATACCCTGTAAGCGAAGCAGATGTTGAGCATATGCCTTAGGCCTAAGGCATACGACTGCTTCCTTTCATGCACACATATATCTATATAAGATGGTTAGATCTAAGTCGTATTTCACACTATTTCGACTCAAATATAAAGCCTGACTATTGGCATACCCTTTTCTTTCGATATCAGCTCAGATACAATTTACAATTTTCTATCGATCGCAAGGTGCATGCATACTGGGTATCTGCCTGTCGAGCATTCTAAGTGTCTATTGTTTTTTTCTTTAGCATCTAATTTTAAATGTATATAAATGTCGATTTTCATTTACCGCGTGGCCAACCCCTGTGCGAATACGAATGCAGATGCGGATGTTGATGTGGATGCGGGCCAAGGGTCCCAGCTCATTATGTCCATCATCGAAGCCCACTTATTTACTGGCCATCGCCTGCTCGGGGGCCAAAAAGCGGTGGCATTATTGCCCTTTGATACTCAGTCATCGAAGGGGTCGGCCGAGTCATCGTAACGGATATATAATCATATCACTTGTACATTTTATGTTGGGTAAGTTGACTCCGAAAAAAAAAACTCCGAAAATTTCTCTGAAACAATTCCGAACCAACTCCGAAAATATTGCGAAACTATTTCTGATTAGGATTTCGGAACAGCTTTCAATCATTTTCATTTGCGATGCCACGAATTTTTTCGGAGTCACCTTTTCGTTCTACCTACAATCATATAGATTTATACACCATTTTTTATTTTTGAATATTTTGAACTATTTTGTTAACATTTCCATTAGGGATTTCGACCCGTGGCAGCTGTATAAAGCGCATTGCCCAGTCGAGCATTTTGCTTATAATAAGTTAATTTTTCTTTTTATTTATTATTATTTTTTTTTTTAAGAAAGGGCAAAAACTTTTGCGCAACTTTATTTTTCTGTTTTTAGCCCCAGTCGCTAGCTGTGTGGGCGGGGCTTCAAAGAGGGCGGCCACGCAATTATGTTTAATTGGACCTGCTGGGCCCGAGCTTTTGTTTTTTTTTCGGACTTGAAAGCACTGCGCTATGGAATTATATAGAATGCCGAAGTGCTTAGCAGAGGGAACAGAGCTAAACACTTTGCGAACGGGTCTGTGGGCGTGCGGATGTGAGTGTGTGGGCGTGAACCATCACTTAATGAGGTCTAATCCTTGTTTTTGTGCTCTAAGTACTTAAATCATAAAAGTTATTAAAGTTTCCACTTTCAACCACTTTCTACTTTCCAACTTTCGTGGGATTCGATAGCTTGATAATTGCGATAACATCAATTGATATAATACAATTTCGTTATAATAATATTGGCTTATCGAAAGTTAAGAAATGAAAGATATCGTTTGATAATGTTTCGATAACTTTGTTAATCTATCGATAGCATTTGATAAATTTGATAACTTCGATAGCCTTATAAATTTTATATTGGCTTATCCACAGTATTTGATGATGTTTTGATAACCTCGTTAATCTATCGATAGTATTTGATAAGTTCGATAACTTAATAGTTTCATATTTTCTTAACGATAGAGTTTGCTCCTTTCGATTTAACCGACAATATAATATTGGCTTATCGATAGTAATTGATAATTTCGATAGCCTTAAAAGTTTCATGCCGGCTTATCGATAGTGTTAGTAATAGATAAGAACGACGGCTTTCCAAGCTAGACCTCGCTCTCAGTTTAAGCCAGCCTAGAGCTGACGCTCGATAATTGATATATATGAAAATTGCTTAGAAATGTATCGAGTCTGCGTTATAGATCGACCCCAGGGGTTTTTCAACCTTTGCCAATTCGGTATTGGGATATATGGGCCCAAAAACGTTGTACTTAAATCAAAAACAAGTATGCGAAATTTTCTATATCGAAATATATCACTGAAGTTGCCAGTTTGCACTTGGTACAGTGTTTTTCGCTAAGTGTAGAACAGAGAATCGATGCCAAGGTTAAATGAAGGGCTTCCAGTGCTTATAGCTAGATGTTAGTATCTACTTGTTTTTAAGAAGCTTTAAGAATTATTTATTGTTAAATATTATTTAGCTTAGGCAAACGATGATTAACTCTTATTGCCATTGACATTCTTATTTTTATTTAGGAATTTTATAAATTTACATATGTTATCTAGACGAGGCTTAGCAGCTTGTCAGATAAATACTTTTCGAATTAAGGAAAACAGAGGGAGCAACAGCAACAGCAACAGCAGCAATAGCAATAGCAATCACAATCAAAGTGCAAAAATGTTGGACAAAAGTTTCTAATGGCTCAAATAAAAGTTCAAAAACAGCAACAACAACAACAAGCACAGCGGGAACAGCGAACAACTGGCAAGAACTCGGTGAAGCTGCCACATTTACGTCACTTAAGCTGCCCGTTTAGTGGCGGCTTACACACGCACACACACACGCACACGCACACACTGGCAGCAACAACATAAATTAAGTTATTTTGATAATCAAAACTGAAAAGCGAATGTTGTTTTTAGACAAGAGCAGCGGGTGGCTGCGTATTCTGGGCACAAGTTGGGCGCAACACGGAACATGGGCATTCATTTGTAGTTTATAGTTGTAGTTATAGTTGCCAGAGCATGCTCTGCCGCCAGGGGAACAGGTGGGGGCTGGTTGTTTTCGTAAGGGTTGCTTCAGTCCATTGTTGTAGACGCTTTGCATTTAACAATAGGATATACGCACACACACGCACACACTTACACACAGTCCTCGAGTCCTGCTGCTAACCCCATCAACTACAGTCGCCAAGTCAGTTTGCGGGCAGCGGCAGCCGGAGACAACATAGTTAGCACAATTGTGTTGCATACTTATTTGGGCATGCGTCAAAACGAGATGCCAAGTGCGTGCGTGTGCCCCTGTGTGTGTGTGTGTGTGCTCGTGTGTGTGTGTGCGTGTATGTGCTTGTCCAACAACTGCCCAGGCTGGCCAGCCCACAGCCTCACACACCCTCAGGCACACACACACACACACACACACGCATAAACTTACAATTTTAAAGGCTGGAAAGTGCGCACCACCTTCGCACACACTCACACTCACACACACACCAACGCACACTCACGCATATAGAAGCAAACTAATTTACCTACGCCAGCAGTTTTTGGCACACACTCACACTCACACTCACACACCCACACACACATATGCAAACACACATATGCAAATTTTGCAATGCTTTATTTTGAGGGTTGGCCGCGTGTCCATGTGTGTGTGTGTGTGTGTGTGTGTGTTTGATGGTATGGGGTGTGGAGAAGGCGAAGTGGAAGGGGGGCTACCAAACTTGCGCCGTCATTGTACACGCTCCCCCCCCCACCGCCCCTCCACACGCGCTAGTCGCGTTCTCCTTCTCCTTCGAAGTCGTTAGGCTGCCTTTTGGCCATTGTTTGGACTTATAATTCCCTCTCACTTTGCAACCCATCAAGTTATCCATCCCCCCCCCCCTCCAGCCCCTCTGTAACTCCTTTCATAGCCGCCGGCCGCTAGGCCTTGTCCATTTAGAGCAGCAAAAAAAGAGAGAGAAGAAGCAGAAGAAGCTGCCGCATGCTGCATATATTTTAATCTTTAATTTATGGCTTATTCAAAACTAATGACACTGAAAGTGTCCACAATGCCGCAGTCTCGGCAGTCTCCGCTTTTGTTGCGTTTGGGGCGTGGCAGTGGGCAGTCAAAGGATACTGCCAGCCACATGAAAGGCTTAAACAAGACCAGCCATTGTTTCGAGCCGGCCAAGCATGAGATACTCGCCAAGGACATCGCACGAGCTGATATACATCTGATACATATATATATATATATATATCTATACATATCTAGATCTAGATACTATGCATTTATATACCAAGCTCTTTTTTTCAAATATCAGACATATTACGTGAGATATTTAAAAATTGAATATCAAAATTGAATTGAATGAAAAATCCAAGTTTCAGCTTTCGCTCGTAAACTTTTAACCGCGTGGTATTTATAAATGTATATTATTTATATGTTTGAATGCGTCAAATTTAGATACCTCAAAATGAGAGACTGCAAGCCTAAAAAAGTCAACAAGAGTAGTCTAGTCAAGAGTGCCCGACTAGGAGATACCCTAAACCTTCCTCTAGGAGAAACATAGAAGAAACTAGGCTGCAAATTTTAAAACTCTAGCTCTCATCGGTTCATAGATCGACTCGTCTGCTAATCGACTGATATATATACTTTATGGAGTCGCAGATGCTTCCTTCTGTCTGTTGCATATATATGCACAACACCGTTATACCCTTTCTAGCCATTTTTAATGAGTGCAGGGTATACAACTATGAATTTCGTATGAAGTCAACTCTCCGTTTGTAGCTGCGGTTCGTGAAGCTGATTTTTCACATTTATCAGCCAATGTTATCTATTTCTTAAATTTATAATAAAATAATTCAATTTGCAGCTAACAATTGCCCGTTCTACTGAAAATATTGGAAGTTGTCGATATTTTCATATAGAATTTGCGGGCTAGATTTGCTCTCCAGCCCAAATTGTCATCTACCTAACATGGTTAGACAAAATGCAAAGTACAGATTGTAGTTGTGAATATATATGTATATATATATTCCGCAGTGAGTCATATCTACGATATCTAAGAGTATTGATCTGCAATACATCCCGGATCCCTCTCAGTTTATTCTTTTTTTGAGCTAAGAAGTGCTCAATCAGAAATTGCTTTAATCTCATAAAAAATGTATTCAAGAAGCAAAACTCAATTTTGTTGACGAAATTTTCTTAATAGAGAGAGCGCCAATAACTCGTTAACGTTTTAAGCCTAGGCTGAGATACATATTCTATCTCTATCTCTATCTCTATCTCTATCTCTATCTCTATCTCTATCTCCAACTCTATCTTTGTCTCTATTTTCTACTTTAGCCATGCGATCTATATATATATATAGAGATATAAATTTATTTTATATCGTCTATGAAGCTCTCGAAATGCTCACTTGACCGCCGGGCACCAGCTACAGATGAATATTGGATGCGAGTAGTTGGCTGTCATTAGATATGCCTGGCAACCCTTAAAGCGCCCACACACACACACACACCTTGTCGTGTGTGTGAGTGAGTCTCAAATTGTTTGCCATTTGTAAGCGTTGTATGTTTTAGGCCTTGCTCGTTTGCTGTTGTTTTAAAATTAAAATGAATGCCCGCAAGCAATAACTACGACAAGCCAAACCACCCAAAAAACCAACCCCACACCCAACCACTAGCCAGCCGCCCACCGCCCACCGCCCGCTGTCCAAGACAAGCCAACATCATTATGCGTGGCTGTGTGTCCATGTGTGTGTGCGTACGTGTGTGTGTGTGTGTGTGTGTGCGAAATAATCTCGTAAATTACGCAAAAAAGGAAACACGCCGCCAGGAAGAAACAGCCAGCAACGAGACGAGAACCAGGAACGAGGAGCGGGCAACGAGAAACGAGCAAAGAGCTCACGATGCCGAAGCCGAAGTCCAAGTCGTGGCGAGCTGCGGTGGTGCGAGCCAAGTCGAGTCTGTGGCCGGTGGTTGGCTGGCTGCTTGTTGCCAGACAACGCACCACGTGGACCATGGACCGCCACACATACATATGCGTGTCCACGCACACACACGCACACACACTCTGCGACTTCTTGGCCCTGCCAGGAACTAGCAACCACCCGCAGCCGGTGGGACAAGAGGTGCTGCTCGAATAGCTCATAATACACAGAACTGCGGGAATTCCCCACAGACGACTAAGTCGATTCTCTTTCAGGTTGACAATAGTTTTAAATTGCAAAACCAAAAAACATATATGATAAGTTCAGTTGTGGTTCAGGTTTCTTAATAGCTTCACTGTTGAATGTGGCGCGCTTTACCTAACATTCTGCTGTTAACATCAATTGTTTTACATATATAATACGATATGTAAGCATTAACATTTGAATATATCATGATACTCTTACAATATCTGCGCATTATGTTAAGAAATGTATGTATACATATATATAATTTAGCTCAAGAAATGTTAACATTGAACTAATTTTACGATAAATAACTAAAACAATGTTAAATAAGCATTAACATATGTGAGCGTGCTTATGTTATTATCAAACTGTAATTATTTAAATTTGATACAAAATGTTATCGTGCAGCCCTCGCACACACGCACACACACACACATACCTGTGTATGCATACATATATACACATGCAGCACATTGTAAAATCCGTTCCGTTCAGAGCTTGCCCCCCCCGTACACACACACGCACACACACACACCGCCCCCTTGAAAATTGTAGACAGCGCCCAGCATCGTGTGTCCATTCACAACACTTGCGTCGCATACAATGTGCCCACCCAATCCCCAACCCCCCCCCCCCCCCCCTCTCACTCGTTCGTACCATCCCTCTGCCTCGCACCAGGCTCTACACGATGCCAATGACGACGTCTGCGTTAGTCCTTTCGGCCACACACACGCACACGCACACACACGCACACACACACACACTGAGACAGGCACTCTGGTCCACTTATGATGAGTTTACATTTTCGAAAGCGAGACATGAAAATGAAAATTGGGCAAGGAAACTTGCGAAAGCCAGCTACAACAACAACAAAGGAATTCTCCCTCTGCTCGCACGCATCTCTCATAGTTGGCGTGTGGGCGTGGCAGTAGGCGGCTGTCACACATTCAAAACAGCTCAACGCAATGTGTGTGCGTGTGTCTGTGTGTGTGTGTGTGTGCAAGAGTGTGTGGCGGGTCGGTGTTGGGGTTGGGGGCAACAGCAGCATACAGGAAGCCAAATGTGGCCCATCGTCCAACAACAGTTGCCACACGCCTCCCAGCCCGCGCGTCCACAGACAGCCAAGCTGGCCGTTACGTATGCATATTTTGTAAAGGGGCTGACGCGGAGCAAGGGGGAAGCAGGCCAAGGGCGCTGTGGGGCAAGGGGTAGCTGTGGCTGCGGCTGTGGCTGTGCGACTGTCAGCCAGACGACGCGTCGTACAAATGAGCTTGAGCAAGGACGCAAGATGTATGTGCTCCATGTGTGTGCGTCAGCCCGAAAGCCGTAGACGATGGACAGCCTGTGGAGGGGTAGGGGTGCTGCCAGAGGGGGCTGGGCTGAGGAGCAGGTGAAGGGAAGCTGGAGCATGAACGGACGACGGCTGCCGTTGCCACTGCTGCTGCTGACTTTGAATGTCCATGTAGATATTTTGCAATTTTGAAATACATGCGCAGTTACACACACACACACACACACGCACACGCACACACACACGCACACACACAGAGAAAGCGAAATGCTTTTAACATTTTCTAAGATTCAAATTTCGTAAATTATCCCTTTGCGAGTTCCTGTGTGTATGTGTGTGTGTGTGTGTGTGTGCACGTGTGTGTATGCGTGTGTGTGTGTGTGTGTGTATTTTGTGTAGGCCTTGTTGTTGTGCTTGGCTTATCGATGGGCGGCTCATGTTGCGTCCATTGGCCAAAACTACACGCACGAGCCGCACATTTTGGCTTCTGCCTTGCCCCGCGACCGCCCCGTACTTAGTTTCGGTTAAGACTAGCGAACAGATTCCCCACCCCTCACTCACCCCCCCTCCAAGCCCAGCTAGCATAATTTCCGCTTGTCCTCTATATTTAAACAGGTAGCTCAAACTTCAAAAGGGGTTTTTCCTTTTTTCTATATGTTAAATATTGCTTGCTGCACGTTTGGGCGTCGTGTTGCATGCCGCATGTTGCAGCTAGCACAGCCTGCACATACATATTCAATTACAATTGAAAATCTATTAACGTCTACAAAAGCAAATCCAAAGAAACAACTCCCAAGCAAATCCATTGAGCCCCATTCGAGTTAAGTGAGACAGATCCAAGTTTTTCTATAGTTCATATGGATAATACATAATATGAAATATAATAATCAATCTGGAGGATTAAGCATTAACGGTAGAGTATTGTTCATGAAAATCGGATCTTTTATTGAAATATGATACAAGAGATGAAGTTCTCAGATGGGGATTTGAAAACGGGTTTAATACCAATTTATAGATCTATAATTTCTGCAAGAAGTTTGTTTAATTGGAAGTTTCGACAAGCTCTTCAGTCGGAACTTAAATGTAATTTAACTATTTTCCAGGACCTTTTGGGTTGTTCTTGAGAATCATTTTATAAAGATAACAATATCTTTCTAAAGGATATAAATGTCTTTAGCTAATATATTTCAGCTCAGGAATTCAGTACAATGTAGCTTTATGCTAGACTTTAAGGATTCTTTATTTATGCTTTAAGACTTGGTTTCGATTTCGTTTAATTTCCAGATTTGGCTAAAAACTCTTTTGAATTCAGTTGCGTTTAGTTTTTGTGGTTTGGTCTTTCTAAAGTTTCTTCAGTTCGATAAAAATTGTTTTTAATTATTATCAGCTTGGCCTAGTTGTAAGTACTTATTAATATAATAATAATAATAATATAAGTACTTATTAATTATTAATAATTTCTTTTGCTTTGGGCCTTAACATTCTTGCAATCTTTGCGGTTTCGGCAACTGTTTTCGATTAATTATCGATTAATCTTCGATTGTTGTCAAATTGTATTTTATGCTTCCTTTGAATTCGGCTTTCGGCTACTTTTTGTTGTGATCGCCCCGACGACAGTACCCTCCCCCCCTCCCCCTGCTGACATTGTTACGTAGCTGCTATTGTATTGGCCAACGTCTAAGCGTGTGTGTGTGTGTGTGTGTGTGTGTGCATTGAGTAGTTCAAATTGTATTTTCTGTGTGCGCTGGCACTTTGCATACTCGTAGCTTTACGTTTAAAATTAATTTATTTTGCCAAAGCGCGACAGACACACACACACACACACTCACGCACACACACACAGGCACACACACACCGTTGCCCATTGGCAAGTGAAAGTGTTGGACGTTTGGCCGCGACCGTCGCCGCTGCCGCTGCCGCTGTCGACGTTTGGCGCTCATCTTTTTGCTGCTGTCCGCGCTTTTGGTTGGCTGCCATCTGAACTTTGCGCTGTCATCCGGCCTGGACATGTGTGTGTGTGTGCGTGTGTGTGTGTGTGTGGGCGATATGTGGGCGTTGTGTGTGTAGTTGGCATGCGGTTAAAAAGGTATCTCAAAGATACTAAATACTTTATGCATGAATGTGCCAAATAGATTTACGAGAAACGAGAAAGCAGTAGCCGCTCGCTCTCTTTAAATGCATGTGTGTGTGTGTGTGTGTGTTTGTAATGTGGTGGTGGCTCGCACGCATGTGTGTGTGTTTGCCTGTCGTGTGTGTGTGCGCGTCGATATTAAATTTAAATTGGCGCTTGAATATTTCAGAGTGAGCAGAGAAGAAGCAGCCAGAGAAGGAGGAGGAGCAGTCGGAAGCAGAAAGAAGAAGAGCACAACGGACACGATGGCTTGCAATTAAGCTTGATGTGTGTGTGTGTGTGTGTGTGTGTGTGTGTGTGTGTGTGCGTGTGTTTATACTACACTTATATACACACATATGCGACATGGTTAGTTGCCCATTGGCTATGTGTGTATGTGTGTGTGTGTGTGATGCCTTTATGTAAGCCCTTAAATATTAATAACAGTTACAATTTTTAATGATTAAAAGTTGGCGCATGTGTGTGTGTGGCCAATCTGCGTGTCCGTGCGTGTGTGTGAGAGAGGGTGAGGGAGAGCTAAGCAAAAGTACAGTTGGACAACAAATGCGAGTCAAGTTTTGACAAGTGTTGGCCATTCCATTACAAGCCCCCCTCCCACTCCATCAACATCCTTCAGACCACGCCATTAACAACAACAACAACAACAGTAGCAGCAACGTGACCACATTAAATTGCTTGATTTGTGCTGCCTACTTTCGGGTAGCAGCAGCTACAACAACAATAACAACAACATCTGTGAAAGAGTTTGATCAAATCAACGAGCAGAAAAGAGAAAGCTATTTGCGGCAGTGCAAGAACTAAAACTAATCAAAGAGAGCAATAGGCAAGCGTGCTGCACTCTAAAGAGAACATAAGTATGCATACATAATGCATATGCAGTGCGCGTATAAGAACTAATTAAAGAGAGAGAGAGAGAGAGAAGAGCATGCAAAAAAGAGTTAAAATGAATGGCGGCCGCCTTGAAAGCCAAAGCAAATATGCAAACAAGTACATGAAAAATGCAAATGCACTTGTTGCCCGTACTAAATGCAGCAACATGTTGTTGCGTTGCGCTCTTATCGCAGACTGTTGTTGTTGCTGTTGTTGTTGCCGTCTCTGCCGGATTGAGGGCGGGTTTGTTTACATTTGTACAACGGTTGATTCATAAAAACGCCAGAGACGTGCCAAAGGCAAACCAAAAGAAAAACTTGGCATAAGGAACAAAAAAAAAAAAAAAAGAAGGAAAAAAATAAACCAAGCTGGAAACATAAGCAAAATTATAGCACACACGGGGGCCACATATGCCTGTGCCAGTTTGGGTGTGTGCGTGTGTATGTGTCACACGTGTTGCACATGCATTGCATGTGCAAAATGCGAGCAACAACAACGAGCACTGCAGATTAGACACGCACAACGGGCTCTCTAACAGCGGGCAGAGTCTGTTAATGCAGACAGCGACTGCGACAGCGACAGCGACGGCGGTGGCGGCAGCGACAGCGACAGCGACTGCACAATATCTGCCAGCCATTTTACACGACACCCCACTTTTTCACGCTCACACGTTCGCCCTAGCGCTCTTTGTTCGTGTGCATTTGCTCATTTGGCAGTTGTTGCTCTCACACCGACGTTTCATTGCCATTTTGTTGCAGTTGGCGCGCAATGCGTTGGCATGTTTAGCGTCTGTGTGTGTTTGTGTGTGTGTGTGTGTATATGCTTGCGTGTGGCTGCAGCATTGTTTGCATTTCAAATTGAATTCCTTTAAAATTCAATTCCTGCCCTTCGTGTATGTGTGTGTGCGTGAGACTGTGTATGTTTGCGTGCGTGTGTTGGCATTTTTGTGCGTTGTGCATCTGCTGTTTTTTCTGTCTCTCTTCTTTGTTGTTTTTCGTCTGCAGTTGTTTTTGTTGCTTTCAATTATGATTGAGCAGCATTTGTCGTACGTTTTGTTGTTTTGGTTTGGCTTAGTTCCTTTTGTATGCACACATGCATTCGTGTATGTGTGTGTGTGTGTGTTTTTATGAGTGCGTGCGTGCGTTTTCTTGCTTGTCACCCCCAACCCGCTGGCCACAGCCATTGGGAACAGCAGTGGCTCGCGTAGCCACTCTACAGTTTTTGGTCATCTGTTACGCTTGGGATCAGTTCTTAAGCCAAAACTGATCCCAGGCGAAATCGTAGCAAATCTCTAGAAATATGCAAATGAGGCCCGAAACGTCGCCGAAGTGTTAAGAAAACAAAAAGCCACAGAAAACAGTGAAAACACACACACACACACACACACACATGAAATAGGGGGAAGAAGAAGAGAAAAGAAGGAAGAGAGGAATACAAAAAGCAAAAGACAAGATTGTGCAAACGAAAACATCAGCTCAGAGCCAAAAACAATTCACCAAAAACAACAAGCCATACACTGTGCTAAAACAAGGAGAATTCAAGTCTCTCTCCTTTTATATTGAATATTTTTTAACTTTAAAAAGTAAAATAAGTAGTTCCAATTATATATAAAATTCAATTAAAAGCAAAGCTCTCTTATTACACCTTATCTAATTTTTGACCAAGTAGGACTTTTCTCTCAGTGTTGAAACGAGGCATATACATAGCAAGAATTTTCGCTGGGTAGTTGACAAATGTCTGCGTGTGAAGTGTAAATAGATCTTACATGAGATGTTCAGCGCACAGGTACATGCATACATAGAAAACACACAGTACATGCGCACATGTTAGCAAACACACATACTTATGCATGCAAATGCGAGAATCATCGAAAGCTTTCCAACAGCTAACTGCTAACAAGAGGAAACGTGCGGAATTGCAACGAAGTGCAAGCTGAGCTTAAAAGCATGTTAATAGCAGCAGAAGCGGCAGCGGCGACAAAGAGCATTGTTCTAACGTGGTTCTACATTTAACATTAATATTTAAGAGAGTACTTTTGGGCCTGTCTTAAGAGTATCTCAAATATGTTGCACTAATTACTTGAATAGCCTCCCTTTTTTTGTTTTTACCTCTTTTAACACAATATCAAGAGGCTGCAAAGCGATTGCGACTCAATATGACGAGCCCGAAAAGAAACTGCGGATATTCATATTTTACATATGTATGTACATATTTATGTATATTTTAACACATTCACATACATTTATACATATGTACATGCATATGTATGTATGTATGTATAAATGACGCTGCCACAAAGTCAACACCAAAATGCCAACACCAACAATAAAAGAGTAAAACAACAACAGCAGAGCAAACTCCAAGCCGGCTTTAGGAAAAAAACAAAAAAAAATAATAATATGAAAAGAAAACAACAACAAACGGGCGCAGGCGCGCAGAGAAACCACAACAAACGGCGCAGCCGCAACGCCGCAGCGCCATACATGCAAAAAGCGACGGGGGAGTGGAATGGGGAAGGAGAGCCAACGGCTTTGGCCCTGAGCCAATGCGAGCGTGACTCATAGGCAGCGCAATATGTTGCGACGACGTCGACGGCGGCGCCAACGACTTGCCGGAGTGGCGCTCGCGTTACATAAGCCGAAGCCGAAGCCGAAGCCAAGAGACAAAAACCGAAGTCAAAGACGAAGCTTTAACTTAAGATGAAGCTGCCAACGCGTCGGCTTAAGCTTATGTTTGTTTGTTCTCACACCCGCTGACGCCCTCTCACTCGCTCTCGCACTCTCGCATAATTAAAAAGTAACGGCGCTGACAATGACAGCTGTACGCGCTCAATTAAAAAGTCATTAACTGCCACACACACACACACACACACACACACACTCGTGCACACAGAAAATGAGAGAGGGAGAGCCCGCTATGGGCTAGTGCTAGAGGTGGACACTGGACACGCATTAAGGACTAGCTGTGATTGACGCTGTCACGCAAGGCCTCTGCTTCTGCCTCTACCCAGACGCAACACAACATGCACACACGCACCTTGTAATTAGAGTTGAGTTAGGCGGCGACGACCCTACCTGCGCCTGCGCCTGCGCCAGCGCTCTCACAACTGTTGCGTGTCATAAATGCGCCATAAAAGTGCCTAGTCCCGCTGCACAGTTGAGCCGGCTGCAGCGACTGCCGCATCAGCTGTCTAAGCGGGCTTAAGATCACCCACCCCATATGCTGCGCACGCAGCTTTTCGCTCTTCTTCTTTGCTGTTAGACGCTGTCGCGCTGTTATTGTAATTGCTCTTGTGCTGCTTCTTCTATCTTGCTGCTGCTCCTTTGGCCTTGTCTTGCACGCGGCTGCTTTGCTGTTCATTTATTTATTATTTACAGTGAAGATTCGCTAAGAAATGCGACGCTTCAATTAATCGACTTGAATCTTTACACATTACCACTACCATTTACGATATTTACCATTACCATTACCATTTACGATATTTAATATTAAATTTTATATTACACAGTGGAAACTCCCTTTTAATATCCTTCGAGCCCCAGCAGTTGCTCTTAGTCTCTGCCCACTGTACACAAAACACACGCAAGCAGAGATTTTCGAAGTTGCGGCCCGTTTTGTTTTGTTTTTGGTCTTTTTTCGTTTTCTGTTCCCCCTACATTGGCTCTTCCTCTTCATCGTGCTTCGTCGTCTTCGGCGTCGTCTTCTTTATTGTTTTATTGTCAGTTTAGGGATTTGACAATTTGCTTGCTGATTTTTTATGACAATCATGTATGTAAATTTTCGGCGTGCCTTCTGCGCTCAACTCTTCCTCATGGCCCCCGCAGCCCTAGATGTGCGCGCGTGTGTATGTGTGTGTGTGTGTGTGTGTGCTGTTGTATCTGTATCTGAGCGCCATTAGCTGGCATTTGGCTTACGAGATTTTTAAATACTTTTGGGCATATTCAAGCGTCCCAGCCCAACGAAAAAAAAAAAAATAATAAAAAACAAAGAAGTAAACCTTAAGCTCGAACCCGCACCCGCAACCGCGCCCGCAACTCGAACTCGAACCCTTCGCACGGCTATTTTTAGTTTTTCGCTCTGGCCTTACGCTTGTATTATGTGTATATGTATGTGTATGTACATATACATATGTGTGTATATTTTTTATGCTGTGCATAAAAGTTGAGTTTATTAATTTTAAAGCGTTGACAAGTTTTTACGAGAACAGAAACTAGGCTAGTAGTGTGAGGCGAACGTGTGCGATTCGATGGAGTCTGTGAGTCAAGCTGGCTAATAGAGCAGGAATGTGGCCCAATAAAATGCTGAAAATGATGACCAATTCAATCAAAATCAGATCAAAATGCCAGCCGAGCAGCTGTTTCAAGTTTGTTTTCTTCGCTTTTGTGAAACTTTTCTTTTTGTTTCTGAGCATTTCTTCGTCAATGTGTCGCGAATCCGTGCATCAAATCACTTAACAATTGCAAAGCTATTCAAAACAAAGCCAAAACAATTTGTTTCATTTGGCTAGCTGTGTTACGAGCCGAGTTACATTGGGTTAGTTGCTCCAAGCCGGGTCTTGAAAACAGTTTGGGGCCGCATCATCGCCAAGAAATGGCCAAATGGAGCTGAGTGCTTTTAGTTGTGCGTCTTTTCTTTTTATACGAAAAGCAAAGTAAATAAATAATAAAAACCAATTCAAATGCACAAATACAAAATGAAATATAAAATAACAACAATGCAAAAACAGCCAGCGTTGGCAAACCAAAAACAAATGCAGCCCAAGAAAGAGATAGCAAAAGCGGTGACGGCGACGGCGACTGCGACAGCGACGCAAGCGAAAACACAAAACGCACGGCACATAAATGCTGTTGCTGCTGCTGCTGCTGCTGCTCTGCTGTCGCCTTTGTTGCTGTACATAGCACACACACACTCGCTCACAAACACACACGCACGCAAGCCCAGCAGCGACAGCGACGCGGGCAGCGACCACTGCGCTGCTGCTTCTATGCGCGCATATGTGTGTGCGTAAGTGTTTGCTTCTGCCGCTGCTGCCTCGGCTGCTGCTGCTGCCGCCGCCAGAATGCCGCATGCACGTCGGTCATTTGTATTTGGAAACACAATTCCGTTCCGTCATTTGTATTTGGAACGCCGTAGCAGAAAGAAGGACACGAGCGAATAAGCGACGAAGCGTGCGAACGGAGTGGAGCGGCTATTTTAGCTTTTAGCGCCCTTTTTTGTTTCATTTTCTTTGTACATGTAAAATATAAAAAATACAACATACGGCAAAAATCAACAACATTTTTGGCAACATTTTCGGCAAAATACCCAAAAACTATTTCGGACTTAAACACACAAAAAAAAAAAAAACTAAAACTAAAAAAACGAGAAAATTCCAAACGAAAAACACTAAAAAAGTTTTAACAATTAATAACCGCGTTTTGTATTGTTTTCCATTGTGTTCGTAAACATTTTTTTCTGTTGTTACAAAACCGATTGCAAAAAAAAAAAAAAAGTGATCTTGGTGTGAACATAATGTTAATGTAACCAAAAAGTATGAATATCCAAAGGCTAAAGGAAAACGGTCGAAAAAACTAACCGGCGAACAGCAGGCGAAAGCGAAACGAAATTGTTTTCGCGCTCGCAAAATCAAAATTCTAAATTCGAACACACGCAAAAAAAAAAAAAAAAACACTTATCCCAACAGTTCTTCGTTTCGGTTATTTTTTTTTTATGTTATTATTCTTCAGTTGTTTTGTGTTTCTGTGAAGTTAAATAAGAAGAAGAAGAAGCAGACGAGAGAGCAGCAAGCCGCTAAACACAATAACTGCACAAAGCGAAGGCGCAGATAAGTAAGCAAAAGCAATAACAAGATCAACAGCGACGAAGATGGCGATGGACAGACATAATGTTGATGATCATTAACCACCACCAACATCATCATCATCATCATCATCATCGTCGTCGTCGTCGTCGTTTTTGCCAATCAAATTCATAATTGTTATGTAGTTGTATATATATATACATATATACACTTTTTTTTTTCAAGTGTGTGTGTGTGTGTGTGTGCATGTGTGTGAATGCAAAACTATACGAACACTATGAACACAAAGAAATGTGAAAGCAACCGCAGCAAGAAGAGCAAACGCAGCTGCAGCTGCATTTCTAAGAGAGCGCAATGTTAACGCAACAAATTATGTTAAATAACTCTCAGCACATGTAACTTTGGCATGCCTTGTATTTGTTTTTTTTTTCATTTTTGTTTTTTTTTTTTAATGAACAGTGATAAGGAAAAACTGCAGCTGCGACTGCGTTGAGTTGTGCTCTCTGAAGTGATCAGCATGCACGCGTTTTCCTCTCTCTCTCTCGCCCGTGCACAAAACAAAGAGAGTGAGCGTCTTTTTGTTTTGTGAACTTATGAACATGCAAAAAAAAAAAATGCCAAGAGGCGAACCGTTAGCTGCGAGCGCAAGCTGTATGTGTGTATATACGTGTGTGTGTGTGTGTGTTAGTTAATTAAACGTTAAAATAAATGTAAATGAGAATTAATTATTAAATTACATCAACATTTTTGCAGTACAAATACCAAATACATAAAAACAAAAGCAAAACTAAACCAAACGAACGGCAAAGCAGCCAACGAATAAAAAGAACAACAACAACAAAACAACAACAAATAAAACAAGAGCAGCTGCAGCAGCAGCCAGCAACAAGAAGAAGAACAACAACAGCTAGCAACAATTAACAAGCGAGCCACATGAGCAGCAGCGCGACGCCAACGCCGACGCAGACGCCAACGCCGACGACTTATGTAGCGTTACATGGCGAGCATAAAAAGTGAAATGCCGCCACTGCACGCGGCAGAGGCGCTAGCCGCCAGCAGCAGCAGCAGCAGCGCAACGGATAGCGGCGGCGGCGGCGGCGGCAGCAGCACAGCAGCAACAGCAGCAGCATCAGCAACAACAGCATCAGCAGCAACAACAGTTGCTGCTGCCGCCGCTGCTGGCTCTGGCGGCAGCGCGCCCGCAACGCCGAATGCCAATGCAACAATCAGCGCCGCTGCTGACTCCAGTGATAATCAGCCGGGCACGCCGCAGCCAACAACACAGCAGCAGCAGCAACAGCAACAGTCGCTTATGGCTGCCGAGGCACAGCAGCAACAGCAACAACAACAACAGCAGCAGCAGCAGCAGCAACAACAGCAGGCGTCGGGCATAACGCATCAGCCTTATGCGACCCATCACATGTACCCAGCGCAGCAGCAGCAACCGCCGCCGCAGCAGCAGCAGCAGGTCTATGGCAGTATCTATGCCAGCGATATGCAGCAGCAACAGCAGCAGCAGCAGAGCTACGCCGCCAGCAGCTACATTAACAGCTACGAGCAATTCTATCAGCAACAACAACAGCAGCAGCAGCAGCAGCAGAGCGTCGTCGACTATGGCAGCGCATACATTGACTACACAAAAGCCGTGCGCTATCATCCGTATTTGCAGCAGCCGACCTCCGTGCTGCCAGCAGCAGCAGCAGCTGCCGCCACAGCAGCAACAGTTGCCGCCGTCGAGGATGCTGCCGCGGTGGCAGCATCAGTGACAACAACAGCGGCAGCAGCGGGCGCTGCGATGAGTCCGCGCGTGGTTAGCAGCAGCAGCCCCACCTCCACCTCGTCGCATCTGCAGCTGAGCAGCGCCACGCCCAGTTCGCCAGGAGGCGGCTGCAAGCTGCAGTGCAAGAAATGCGGCATACTCAACACCAACGAGTCCGAGCTGCAGGAGCATATCGCCAATGTGCACGGCGAGTCGCCGTACGGCAGCAGCGGCTATGCCAGCTCGCCGTACATCAAGGAGGAGATGCCGATGCCGACGCCGACAGCGGTTGCAGCAGCAGCAGCTGCGGCGGCGGCGGCCAGCGGCGAGTTGCTCGACTTGGACTCCCAGAAGATGGTCTATCATCAGCAACTGTTGCAGCAGCAACAGCAGCAGCAACAACAACAACAGCATCAACAGCTGCAGCAGCAGCAGCAGCAGCAACACGATGCCGTTGTCTCCGGGCTGCCGTTGGCGTTGCCAGATCCGCTGCACTCGATGCAGTCGATGCAGCAGCGCGCACTGCACAGCTGGGAGCAACAGGCGCCGCCAGCGGAGGCAGGCCTGCCCGCGTACATGCAACCGCTGTTGGACAAATCGCCGCATTATTACGGCTCGCCGAAGCAATCACCGTATCCGGCGACGGGCGGCATCAAGCAGGAATATGCGCTTATCAAATCCGAGTATGCCGACTCGCAGCACTATGTGGACAAATCGTTTGATCCGACTGCCGCGGAAGTGACCACCAGTCCGGCCGAGTTTCCCAGCACCACAACGGGTGGCGGCGGGCCACAGGATGGCGTCGGTGTCGGCAATGCGTCTGGCAATGCGGCGCCGCCGTATCGCGGCTTCGAACCGCCCAGCTCCAGTTCGGTGCTGCCGGCCAACAGTCTGACCGCCAAGGCGGCCACCTGGAAGTCGAACGAGGCGCGTCGCCCGAAGACCTACAATTGCACCGCGTGCAACAAGTGGTTCACCAGCTCGGGCCATCTGAAGCGGCATTATAACACGACGCTGCACAAGAATGCGGTCAAGTCGAGCGGCCAGCCCGATCCGGCCACGCTGCCCATATCTGCCCATCATCATCCCGCACGCGATCCCGTCACAAAGACCAGTCGACGCGGCAATGCTGCCGCAGCAGCGGCAGCAGCAGCAGCAGCCGCCGCCGCAGCAGCGGCTGCCACACAACAGGAGCCGCCAGCGCCGGAGCCGCCCAGAAGTCCGCCCGATTATGGGGGCGGCGGTGTTTGTGGTGCGACGGGCGTGCAGGTGGGCGCCGCCATGTCGCAGTACTCGGCCTCGCCGTCGCCCACCGCCCAGCAGCAGCAGCATCAATTGGTTGCCAGCAATGGTTATGCAAGCAATGGGCATGGTCACGCCCACTATCATGGGCACTACAACATGCAGCAGCAGCAGCAGCAACAAGTGCAATCGACGACAAACGCTTCACCACAGCATGCTAACGGCAGCAGCAGCAGCAGCAGCAATAACGGCAACAACAACAACAACAACAACAACAGCGGCAGCAGCAACAGCAGCAGCAACAATCACAACTCCGTTTTGAACGGTCACCCAAACGGGCTAGCAGGTCCCTCCGCCCCAATCAACAACAACAACAACAACACACAAATGCCGTCCTCCCAAATGAGGGGCCTGCTGAACAAAACAACAATCAACAACACAACAACAACATCAACAACAACAACAACAATAGCCACAGACACAACTATAAAGATCGAACAAATGGAGGACAGCAACTCAGCAATGGTCATGGAGGAGCAGCAACACCAGCTGGAGGAGGACCACCAGCAGCAGCAGCAGCAGCAGCAGCAACACGTGTTGCAGCAGCAACATCACCCACTGGAGCAGCAACAGGTCAGCTATCTGCTGTCGCGGCCATATCACAGCAGCAGCAGCAGCAACAACAGCAGCAACAGCAACTCGCCGCTTACTATTTACCACCACCAGCACCAGCAACAGCTGCCGCTGCAGCAGCAGCAGCTGCAGCCGCCGCCGCTGCAGCAGCAGTTGGAGCTGGACCAGCAGCAGGAGCTGCTGCAGCAGCAGCACCACCACCACCACCAACTGTTGCAGGCAATGGATTTCTCGCGCACCCAGCCGCTGCTGCCGCCGCCGCCTATGGCAGCGCTGCTGCCGCCTATAACAATGGACTACAACATGCTGGCTTTGGATATGCAGCAGCAGCACAGCAATATGCTGCAGTGCAGCAGCATCAGCACGCAGCAGCAGCCGTCGCTGCCGGTCACTATTACCACCACGCACACGCCCACCCTCACGCACACGCCCATCCACACGCACACGCCCACCACCACGCGCACGCCCACGCCCATGCCCATGCACACGCACATCAATATGGACATGGGATGCACCACTATGCAGGCGCAGCATTACCTGGCACCACAGCCGCTGTCGCCGCCGCAGCAGCAGCAGCAGCATCTGTTGCTGGCGGACAACAACAGCAGCAGCAGTACGGCCAGCAGCCATACGCCCAACAGCATCAGCAGCAGCAGCAGCAGCAGCAACATCAGCAACAACATCATCAGCAGCTCAGCAGCAGCAACAGCGTCGCCTCCGCCGCCGCAGCAGCAGCAGCAGCAGCCGCCGCCGCCGCACATCATCACCAGC
Source organism: Drosophila virilis (assembly GCF_030788295.1). Classification (NCBI taxonomy): domain Eukaryota; kingdom Metazoa; phylum Arthropoda; class Insecta; order Diptera; family Drosophilidae; genus Drosophila; species Drosophila virilis. The sequence continues at coordinate 13,147,603 of NC_091543.1, forward strand.
AGCAGCAGCAGCAGCAGCAACAACAACATCACCAGCAGCAACATCACCAGCAGCAACCACACCAACAGCAACAGCAGCAACATCTCCAGCAGCAGCAGCAGCAACAACAGCAGCAGCAACACCCTGCCATGCTATCAGCAACTGCCGCCGGTGCTGGAGCACACAATGAGCTATCACACTATTATTGGTAACGAGACGGGCGCCTATGATGCCTACACCAGCGATGGCCATCAGATATTGCAGCTGATGCCCGCCTCGCTGTTCGCGCCCTATGCTCCACTATCGCCCTATTCGGTGGCCGCACAGCGTTCGCCGCAGGAGGGCGACTTGCCGCCGGTGCATACGTTGACCAATGCGTTGCAGGCACAGCAGGAGGCGCAACAGCAACAGCAGCAGCATCAACATCAGCAACAGCACCAGCAGCATACGACTCTAACGCTGCTGGCCACGCCCACACCGTATTCGCCCACAGTAAGCAGCTCGCGTGCAACACCAGCCCTCGAACTGGACATGGTGTCGCTGATGGCACAACAGCAGCAGCAACAGCAACAGCAGGAATATGAGCAATATCAGCTGCAGCAGCAGCAACTTGAACAGCAGCAGCATCAGCTCGAGCAGCAACAACTCGAACAGTTGCAGCAGCAGCAGCAGCAACAGCAGCAGCAGCAGCTGCAACAAACTGTTGCCGTGCTGCCCAAAAAGCGACGTGCTGCTGCCGCACTGTCAACAACAACAGCATCTGGAATAGGAGCAACACAGCCGGCGAGCAAGAGGCGTCGCAACAGCAGCATCGGTTCGACATCGCCGCACTCGACAACATTGCCATCGGGTCGCATCAAGTGCCTGGAATGCGACAAGGAGTTCACCAAGAACTGTTATCTCACACAGCACAACAAGAGCTTCCACTCCGGTGAGTATCCATATCGTTGCCAGAAGTGCGGCAAGCGCTTTCAGTGCGAGGAGATCTACACCACGCACCTGGGCAGGCATCGCACCCAAGACAAGCCGCACAAGTGCGAGCTGTGCCCCAAGCAATTCCATCACAAGACCGACTTGCGGCGTCACGTGGAGGCCATCCACACGGGCCTCAAGCAGCACATGTGCGATATATGCGAAAAGGGCTTCTGTCGCAAGGATCATCTGCGCAAGCATCTCGAAACGCACAATCGCCCGCGTGTTGTTGGCAAAAAGGCGGCAGCTGTTGCCGCCGCAAAGGCTACGGCAGCGGCGACGGCAGCAACAGCCGCCGCAGCAGCTGCAGCAGCAGCAGCAGCAACAACAATAACAACAACAACAATAATTAGTTGCATGCAAACAGACAATAATAAGCTGGACGATGTGGCCGCTGACGATGATAGTTTGCTAGACGACGATGACGATGACGATGACGATAATGATGCACAGCAGCAACAGCAGCAGCAGCAGCAGCAACTGTTGCTGAGCGGGGAGCATCATTTGATCAAGAACGAATTTGTTGATATTAAGCACGAGTATGAGGAAGAGTTTTCGGAGGAGTTTCAAATGATTGAGAAGGACATTGAAATGTATTGAAGGCAGGGGGGCCACGGGCTAGGGCATAGCTACAAATATAGTGCAGGGGCGGGTACGGGGAATGTGGGGCTTTGGGTGGGTCTTGGGTCTTACAAGGGCTGGGGCTTGTCTGCAAATGCTCGAGGCTTTGATTGGCTTATTTCATTTCATTTCGTATCCTAACACAAAACTTTTGGTAACAACTTTTGATTGCACCAGCGGCAATAAATTGTTATTAATTTGTTTTTTATTTTGTGACATTTTTGAAAGTTTTCTTATTTTACTTGTGTTGTGTAACAAATTTGTATTGCACTTGCAGCAATAAATTGTTGTTCGCCTGTTTTTTTTTTTATTTTTTTTTTTTTTGGTTTTTGCATTATTTCATAATCAAAGCCTTTAGCCTTTGCAGACACGCCCACTCAGCACAGCTGTAATTAACAGAACTTTTGCCATATATGAGAAGGAAACACAAAACAAAAAATAAAAACACTATGAAATATTCAACTATATATATATATATATATATATATATATATATATATAGATATATATTTTTTGTATTCGAAATTCCTAATTGTTGTAGCAGCAAATTTAATTTAATGACAAACAAATCTATGTTAAATTGTATTATTATTATTAATTATGAATTAATTATTGTATTATTTCTTGTCCTAGTATTTTGTAGTTTTTTTTTTTTTTTTTTTGTTTGTATAATTTAGTTTTTAAGGCCGCGCATACCTCAAAGACAAGTAGAGAAAAGTAAAGAAAAGAATCGAAAAGAAAAAACGCTTAAAGAATGCAACACAAAAACTCAAATCAGGGCAGAACCATATATCTATATGTCTATATATCTCTCTCTCTCTCTCTCTATATATATATATATATATATATATATATATGTATATGATAACTGTAACATTATAGGCAACTATCGTATATCGATCTACGGAGATTTGTTAGCGCACAATTTAGTTGATTGTTCATTTTTTTTTTTATTTTTTTTTTAATTAATTTAAATAAGTTGTTGTTTTTCTGTCAGCCTGTAAACCATAAACACACGAATGCCATATATAAATGTGTAATGCCAATTGATATATAGCTATATACTATATATATACATATATACATATCCATATACATAGGTAACACTAGCCTACAAAACGCCAAATTGTCAGCAAAAAGAGAAAAACAAAACAAAAACGCAAATATCAGGGATAATATTTACACTTAACAGTTACAATTCTCATATATAGACACAGACGTATATATATATATGTATATATAGAAAATTTATTGACTATATATATATATATATGTATATATGTGTGTGTGTGGAAATTGCGTATATTATATATATATTTATTATTATTAATTTCTAATTTATGCATTTCTTTTGTAAGCCACAAAAATAAACGAAAAATAATCCATTTATATTTATATATTTTTTCGTTTTAATTTTTTTATAAGCTACAAAATTGATCATTTTTGTATAATTTTGCCTTAAAGTAATACTCAAAACAAAACAAAAAAATAACCGAAACAAAAAGAAATACAAAATTTGCCATTAGCTTTATGTTTTCATGTTGAAACCCAATTTTTTATGCACAAAACAAAAAACTTCCTTAAAATTTGCCCCATAATTTTATATAGTTTATACACATGCATAATTTCTTATTATTAAATTTATATAAATATATCTTTTTTTTTATGTTTGTGTGTGTGTGTGTGTGTGTGTGTGTGTGTAACTAGCGCAACCAATTTTTTAACTATATATATATTTAGATATTAGAATTAAAAAGAGCGCAAAACAAAACAAAAAAAAAAAGACAAAGAAAAAGTTAAAAAGGAATGCGCGAAGAGGCAGAACGGAAGCACGGAAGAAAGACGGAGACGCGTACCAAACCAAGATCTATATAAAAAAAAAAGCAAAATAAATTATTGAAAATGTTTCAAACCAAAAAAAAAAAAAATCGAACAACTTTATTATTTTCCTTATTTCATTTGTTTATTTCCGGTATATTTTCTTATATATTATTTTGTTTCAGTTTATTATAAATATTGTCTATGATTTTTATTTACAGTTTTTGGTTTTTATTTCTGAAGGAAATATATATGACTATATCCTATGATTCGTGCCTGAAAACCACATTATATATATACATATATATATATAGGGAAGAGAAACATGTTAATCTAGAGAAAATAATTATGTTTTACTTTTAACAAGTCGAAACTTTAAGATTTATTAAAGGGCTTTCAGATAGTTATAACTGGCTCTATATATATATATAGGTGTAGATATGGTACATTGGTAGAGATATAGTATATATATGTATAGGTTATATATAGTTCAAATAGTTGTATATATATGTCTATGTGTAGGTATGTAGGTACATATATATATATATAGGAATATGCGCACACTTATGTAGAAAGTGAGGGCATTTAAAAGTCGCTCAGCTGCGCGTCGTGCGCTGAACTTCTTGTTAATTTTGTTAATTATTTTTGTTGAAATTTATTTTTGCTTTTCGGCTGTTGCTGCTGCTAATTCCAAAGAAACTACGTGCGTGTGTTTAAATATTATTTTATTTTATTTTATTTTTTCTTTTCTCGAGAGAAGTGGCCGCATACGAAAGCCGAGACGCAGGCAAATTGTGGCAAGCCGAATTTTAGCGACGCGCCGTTGATTATGTCCAAGAGAAAGACATGTGCACGTGTAGGCACACATACACACACACATGTGTGTGTGTGCGTTTATAGATAGTTATATATATATATATATATGTGCCTATATATGGCGAATTCGGTTCCTTGTGGCACAACGACAACAACAACTTGAGGCATAAGGCAGCTGCAGCCAAAAGCTTGAGTTAGTTTGCTAGCTAGGCTCTAGATCATATACATATATATATATATATATGTATATATATATATATATATATCTGTTTGTACTTCTCTGGTAACTGGCCGTGCGCTTTATGGCGACATCTAAGTGCCTCGGCAACAAATCATAAGCAGCAAGCAAAGTATCTTTGTATCTGTATCTGGCAAATGCCAAAAAAAAAAAAAGAAAGAAAGAAATGAAATGAAAAAAACATGAAAACCAAAGACAACGCCAGCAACATAACACGCACACATGTTGCCAGCTGCCTGTCTGTGTGTGTGTGTGTGTGCGTGTATGTGTGTGTGCAGGAACAGCAGTAAATAGCCAAAAAAAAAGTATATATATTCACACACACACACAGGCGCAGCAAAGACAAAGTAGAAGAGACAAACGAAAAGTGCGCGCCACAGCAAGCGGCAGCAGAAGCAGCAGCACGAAGCACGCTGCGAGCAGCGAGTGTATCTCAAAGATACGCAAACGCAAACAGCCAAACGACGCGACGCCGAAGTTGAAGTTGAAGTTGCGCGCCTGCGCAGCAGCGACGGCAGCAGCGGCAACGTCTCCGACTATGGCTATGTCATCATAACATACGACGTCGTCGTTGTCGTTTGTACACTGCGCGAAAGAATCTACCAAATAGTGCTTACTTTCATCTAGAAAAAAAACCCTTCAAATAGCACAGATTTGGTTTGATCTTTGAGCAAGAGATAATGAAACATTGCCAAGAAGTTCACTTCGCTCTAACAAGAATTAATCGAACTATCATATCTATATAAATCATTTATTTAGGATCTTTAAGTAATAGTTAGCATAGAGGTTCGAAGCCTATCTTTGACTCGGTTCTCTTGTATCCATTTATCCAGTTTTACCAGCAACTAATCTAACTAGCATAACTTTATAAATCCGTTAAATCCTGCGGCTTGAACCACGGCTTTCGCTCTGCGCTGGCCCAATCTGTTGCCATATATCTATATATCTTTATATCTTTATATCTATATCTATATCGCTTAAATAGCACAGATTTGGCTTGGTTTCCTCAGCGAAGGGTCTCGATGTCTCCGCCTTTCGTTTATCTCCTGCCCTAGTAGCACTTCTTTGATTAGGCTACGTGTGCAAATGCCACAAATTTTGTTAAGTGTATTCGTATCTGTGAATTTCTACTTGCTGCTGACGCTGCTTCTGCCCTTTGGCTGTTGTTGTTGTTGCCGCGTTTGTTCTCGCTGTGCGTTTTTCTTACGCGGTTTGTTTGTTGAACATCAAACTGGTTTCCTGTACATATGCTCATCCAGCAACAGCAACAACAACAACAACAACAACCATCTGTAATTTTAATTTTTCGGCAAGGCAGAGATTTCGATCGACGACGACGTCGCTGCCCAGGTAGAAATTGTGTACCTTTATATTGTTTGCTTGCGCTGCAAATGTGTGTGTGTGTGTGTGTGTGTGTATCTTGTAGATAGCTCGAAGACAGTAGACACACACACACACTCATGTGCTGCTCTCTTTGTTGTATGTGTGTGTGTGTGCGTAATCCTTGCTGCCTTTTTCATGTCTTTCTGCTGTTTCGTCGTCTTCTGCTTATGTGTTGCAACAACAACAACAACAACAACAACACGAGCAGTTACCATGATTCATAGTTGTTGCCGCTGCCGCTGCCACATGTATATATACATATATACATATATATATCTACACATACATGTAGACCGGCTATGTATCAGCAGCTCCTTTCAATGCGTGCCAACAAATTCCGATATATATATATATATCTATATACATATAGAAAATCTTGCATTGCTCGGAGCCAAAAACTCTCTGCACAATAGCTGCCTGTCAAGGCTTTTGTCTGCGTATCTGTATCTTTGTCCATGTAGCTGTATCTTTGCACATGTATCTGTATCTGTAGCTGTGCCTGTGTGTGTGTGTGTGAGTGTGTGTGTGCAAATATCTGTGGCATACATTCTCATAGAACAGCCGTCGCATGTTTTTCTTTTTTCGCCTTTGATTCGATGATCGTTGCGCAAATTCTGGGCAGGATTCGCATTTTAGCTGCTGCCCCAGTCCCAGTTCCAGTTCCAGTTGCCAGTTGCCAGTTATAGCCAACTGATACGCTGCCCCGCCCCGCCCGGCCCGCACCGCCTCTGCTTGCCACGGCTCGCCTCTGGGCACATGTGTTTGGCTTCCATCTGAGCTGTTGCTTCGCTCTTTTCTTTCCTTTTGGTTGGTTCGCGGTTTTTGCTTTTGTTTTGCAGCTGAATCCTTTGCGGCCCTGCGCCTGCCCCGCCCCGCTCCGCCCCTATCATAACTGTTTAACTGTGCTCAGGCAAGCTTTTGCCTTGATTCGTCCCATAAAAATAAATAATATAATATATGTATATACTTATATATATTATATGATATATTCGATATCTGTGCTAAATATTGTAATTTATTTTTGTGCCCGCTGTCTGACACTTGATTGACTCTCCTATTAACCCATGTTGCGCCGCGCATTACTGTATTTGAACAAAAAAAAAAATAGAATGCACAGCAAAAAGGTTAAAATTTGCCTAATTCCAAAGGGTCGGGTCGAGCTCGAGCTCGAGCTTGACATCTAACACAAAAACTCAATCAAATTAGCGGCAAATGTGAATTATGTCAAGACCCACAAACCAACCCCTCCCCCTCGATGACGCCCCACCCACCAGCATAGAGCGACGGATTTTCACATTTTCCACGAAACTGTTAACTGTCTTTTCCATTTGACTTTTCCTCCGAGCCGCATTTTTGGTCTTCTTTTTTACTTTTGTGTGTGTGTGTGTGTGTTTTTTTTAATTACCAAACATTTGACAGCATCCTGATGCTTATATTGTGTTGTCTATAAAGTGTACACACACACACACACACACACGCAGACAGTCTTAACCTTTTTTGGTTTTTGGCTTTTTAGAGAGAAATATGTTGCGTGTGAGCGTATTGCTAGAAAAATCAACCCCCGAAATAGCGTTAGATATTTGATTTTCACAAAATTCAATGCCAGGCAATAGCTAGAAGAAGAAGCAGCAGCAGCAGCAGCATGGCCGCCATGCTGCATCATCAACATCATCATCATCATCATCATCATGATCAGCAGCAACATCTTGAGCTCGAATCTTGAGCATCTGCCAATGCTGCCTCTGCCTCATGCTCTTCCCCTAATTTCTATCTATGCGCCCGAACTGTGAAATACAATTGCCAATAATGGGTAGTTAGAAGGTTGAACGCGTTTCAAAAACGAACAAAAATATGTTTTTCTTCTCCCTTTTTATAATCTTTTTTGTTAAATAGGGCTTTACATAGACAATATGATACATATATTTTATCGATAATAATATTAGCTAGTTCTCTGGCACTGGAAAGCGAGTCTTGGTTCACAAATCACATCCATGATTCGATCGTACCTTTTATTTATGAACAATTCTTAAGCCAATTCCTGCCCTAACACATACCTAAGCCCAGACCTTGGCCTTAGCTTGTCTAAAGTTCGCATATACCGAACCTGGTTAGACAAATGTATGGCAGTATATTGGCATATAAAAGAATATGCCTAGATCAGTGTAACCTCTGAGGGATACATATTGATACTCGAGATACTCGAAGCTAGATCAAAAGTTTGTACTTTGAGTCGAAACATTATTGCAAAATATATCGAACAGCTTTTGATTTTAATGCTGCCTTGTTTGCAAGTTGCCTCTGAATTAGTTAAGTTTAGAATGTTCATTGATTGCGACACAGCAAATATTTAAAATATAACTAGAAGGCTTGACTTGACGATCTGTTATTGATATATTTCTATTATATAAACATTTAAGATTTAGATAGACTTTTTGTAAATGTGCTTCCCACTCACTCTTCGGAGTGTATAGTAAAAAGCAAGTCATGCTCTTCTCGAAGTGTTTCACACAAGGAGCAGCTCTTTGCTTGGCTCATGATATCACAAACAGAAAAGAAAAAATATAAAGAAACTTGCAACATTCTTGAACAGTTGCCGTGCATTGTTTTTAGCCTGTTTTTTTTTTATGGCCCAACAATTCCCACACATACTTAGCATATTTATGTGTGTGTGTGTGTGTGTGTGTGTGTGCATATGTTTGTTTAATTATTATTAATTGTTGCAATCAATTCGCAAGAAGAAACCACCCACAAATGCAAATGCGCACACACACACACACACGTGCACACGCGCTGTCAGCTGGCAAACAAAAGACTTAGGCAACGAACTTGGCCTTAGCAGCTTCCTCTCAAAGCGAAGCGCCAAAAAAAAAAACAAAAAACGAGAAAAAAATCAAATAAAATTTTGCAAAATAATAAAAAAAAAAAATAAAGCACACAGGCTGCCAGGCTTGGAGGCTTTATATGCGCAACTATAATAAAAATTTATATGTGGCATATGCACACACACGCACACGTGTGTGTGTGTGTGCGTGTGTGTGTGTGGCTAAGAAGGAGCGTCAAATGGCGCACAGCTGCGCGAAGCCAAGCCAAGCAACATTTGTTGTTGCTCACAAATTGTTGCTACATTTTGGCTGTTTGTTGTTGTTGTTGTTATTATTTCATGTGTGTCCTAATTCCAATTCAACAGAAATTTCTGTCTCACAAACACGAAAAACAACAACAACACCAAAAAAAAAAAAAAAATAATACAAATTTATATATAAAGTAAAGCGAAATAAATCTTAGAGCCGAGAGGCAAGCAAAACGAGTTGAAATTAAGAGAAAAAAAAAATCTACAACAAAAATGTTTAGGCTAAAGTTTTGTATAGTTGTTGTTGTTGTTGTTGCTGTCGGCGCTTTATCCGATTTTGTGCTGTGCGCTGCTTGTTGTTTTTTATGACGAGTTTCCGCTAATTGCTGATGCGCTGCAGATTAAATGAAGCAGCGACAACAACAACAACAGCAACAACAGCTCTGCTCCAATGGGGAGCACGCCCAGCGCTTCGAGACGCAAAATGTCACAAAAAAAAAACAAAATAGTTATATATCTATAAATGTTAAACGAAGTAAGAGTACGCTAGTCGGGAGTGCACGACTAGAACTTGCCCAGACACATCGGCTCAGGCATATATATATATATATAGACCATGAAGTCGCTTGCGCCTTTCTATTCATTTTCCAAGGATTCAGTGCATAAAAACGAATATTAGAAAATCTTGACTTGGCAATGGATTTCTTAAATATATATTCACAATACAGTTAATACTAAGTAGAAATATGTTCCATTAAAAACCATAATTTCTCACGCTAAGCTAGAGGAAAAATGGGCAGGGGGGGGCGGTGGAGGTGGAGGTGGACCAGCTTGCAGCATGCATGTATGTATTACAGTCTGGCCCCGAACAACTGGGCCGATTGCCAGTGAAGCGTGTGTCGTGCTTGTCAGTCAATGTTCTGTCTTATCGACAGCCGCATGCGCTACAGCCAACCATATCGATGGGCATTAGAAAAATTTAGAGAGGTAAATCTGTGGGTGTGTGTATGTGTGTGTGTGTGTGCGTTAATGGCAGCAGCTGTTGTAACAAGTGTTCACTGTATGCGCAGCGCATGTAAGGGTCGTTTAGATCGAAGCCAAACCCTTGCTGCGGTTGCTCTTTAACGCCGCGGCTGTGGCTGAGTATTTTCCTGAAGCCTTACACTGCGCGAAACGCAGGGTGATTAACAAAACGAAAATCATTTTATAGCCATGGCTGTAAGCCCAGTTTTTTATTAAAAAGCTTTCGACATAACAGTGGCGTATTATGTTAAGCTACTGTTATTAACATGATTCGTATTGTATAACATATATTAAAAGTGACTACCAGGCAACAGCTATGCTTCGTGCTTAACAGTCTTAGCTTGTGTTAAGCTCAGCGCCTTTGCCTTAAAGCAAAAAAGTATAGACTTAACATGTTAATTGTTTTGTATAATATTGCATTTAACAGCTGTGAGTACCTATTACTATTCCAGACAGCTATGTTATTAGCCTAACAGTCTTAGCTTATGTTAAGCAGATGTAAGAGCAAAACTGTTGCCTGTGGCAATGTCAAGTTGAGGCAAGGCGACTTTAAAGCTGAATGTTAAGTGCAGATTTTGAATATGATTGAATTGAACTGCCTTTTTTTTGCTGCAGTGTATGACCTGTCAAACACACACACACACACACGCACACACTGTGAAGAAGGGGCAAACCGAAATTAGAAAAGAAAAAAAAAAGGCGTATCGCCGTGTTTGCTGCCTCAACTCTGGTTGTTGTTATTGTTGTTGTTGTAGCGCTTAGATTGTGGGCCAGAATGAACGAGAAAAACAACGAAAATAAAAAGCAGAGAATTATACGAATTATAAGAATTACGCTGAAACTGAAGAGAAAGACATCTTATAGATATCAGATTATGGTGCTGCGTTAGCCTAAGCTAATAATTCTAGCACACCTTGTGTGTGTGTGTGTGTGTGTGTGTGTGTGTGTGTGTGTGTGCATATGAGCATAATGAGCTATAATTGGATTAAAGATTTATTTATTGTATTTCGTTTCGTACAACAATTTTACATTCGCCTGCGCCAGCTGGGCGCTGCCAACAACCGGGCCAACAATCGACAATCGACAACTGAGAACTGAGAGCTGAGAGCTGAGTGCTGAGAATTGAGAATTGTAAGGCGAGATGTGAGCTCTCGGGTTGAGAGATCGGGCACTGTGTATCGACATTGACTAATTAGCGGGTCTCTCTGGGCAATGTTTGGATAATTATTATTACTGGCAAAACACATTTGCATTAATCTCGCTTCTCCCTACTTCTCGGCTTCTGCTTTATCACTAATTGTTATTGTTGCTCTCCTCTTGTTGCAGCTACAGCCGCATCCAGCAGCCGGCGGTCGACAGTGAAGCGCCAATATCAGCTCCAAGGTGAGGGCCAATACCAGGCGCAGAACCCAAACCAGATGAGGAGCTACAATGCCCAGAAACGGCTCAAAATTTAAAGTAAATTGATTATTTCGGCAAGTCCGGGGCGACGAAGTTTAGTATTATAATTATACCAACTATCTAAATTACGTATGTATTGTACGATTATGTATCGAATAGTTTTAATCTACCCAAAACCCAACCACGATCCCAACCCGAAGACCTCGCTCCCAAAAGTGTGTGTCTAAACTGTGCCAGGAAGTGCTAAATTCTTCCATTAAAGTTGGCATCATTTTATTTAGTATTTTTTAAGCACAACCTTTTGCTGACCAGCACAATTTAGTACATGTACTAAAGTTGGTACAGCAGCTAAACAAACGATTCGGCAAGGCAGCTTTTGTGGGTGTTCCAAATTTAGTACACAGTAAAAATCGTCGAAGTAATAACCAATAATTATATGCAAATTAAAAGACAAATAGTCTATTTAGTACACTGTTCTAAAATGAGTACTAAATATAGTACAAGACAAAACTTACCAAACGGAGTGTTTGGAGTGTTTTGTACTAAAATAGAGCAACATGTACTAAAACGCAGTAGTGCGGCAAGTCCTAATATTTTTCTGTACTGCTGTACTAAATGTTTGAAGTGTCGTAGGTTAAAAAACAACTACTTGAAAGCGTTCTAAAAGCTGTACCCAATTTAGTACATGTACTAAATGTACAATATATATAAAGGTTCACCTTCAGCACAATCAATGTAAATGCACTAAATCTCGGTGTACTAAAACAGTGCTAAAATGAATGGAACACGTACATAAGTCAATAATAGCTAGAAATGCATTGTACATATAAAATGTGTATGTGTTATTACGATTATAGTTTCTGATCTAAATTAGTTCACTCTGTTTTTTTTTTTGTTTTTTTTTTTTTTTTTTTTGAAGATAAGCTCCTACATATACATATACTTATATCAACAATGTGCATATCATTTTTTGAGCAAGTTAATACAATAATTAAGCTTAAATAGCAAAGGTTAACTAAAAGATAAAAAATAATAAAATAAAAAAGAAAGGACAACAGCACAAGGCAATAATTTTAGTTCAATTGATTTCGATTGGAATTTTGATTTCAACATGTTTCAACTGTGCAATACAAACAAAAACAAAACAAAGGTTAAAACTAAATTTAATATACATATATATATATACAATTTTTTTTTTTATATACATACATACATATATGTATATATATATTCATATATGCATGTATGGCAAGTCCTAGTGTAAGCGCGAATACCTCAACCGATTCTATTTATAGAAAGATATAGCAAAAATAACTGAACAACAAGAAACGAAACAAATGAAACAAATTATCAACTGCAGCTCAGGCAACTACCTCGTTAACAATAAAGGAAACAAAACTGAAGAAAACAACAAAGAAATTTAACAAAACTCTGGCAAGAATATATCAATTATATTGTATATATATATATATATATATATATTAATCCATATATATATATATGTATATATATGTATCTCAAAAATACGTAAAACTTAAACAAATAACAATTTATACGAATTGCGAACGAGTTAAATTAAATGTACATTAAATTTTAATTGTTTATATATATAACAAATTATATATATACATATATATATATATATACTTATACATATATATTTAGCGCAGCCGCCCCCCCCCCCCCCCCCGGCCCGCCCACACTTCCGCGTCAGCGAATTTTTTTCCATGTTGTCATCAGTTTAAATTTGAATATTTACAAAAACAAAAAAAGAAAAACACATTTTGGCCAAAACACAATTTGTTGCACACATGACAACAGGCGTGTCTCACTGGGCGTGGCCGTGGCTGACGCAAGGCGTGGCACTGCCGCCCACTAACCCTTAAAAACAAAACAAAACAAAACAAAAAAAATGAAATCGAAAAAAATGTTTCTCATCCTTAAATGTAGTTGTAGTTGTGCATCTATTTCAACAACGAAAACGAATTGAAAATTATTTAAAATAAAAATATATATATATATATATAAAAAGAAGAAGAAAATTAACGAAAAAAAAACACATACACAATGTTTTAAGCGACATTTTCATTTATTTTATTTGTATTATTTCCTCTTCAATTTTGAAACTCGAAGCAATACACGAAACAGGCATTTTTTTTGTTTCATTTCTCAAATTGACTTTAAAGCGAAACATATTTAAATAATGTAGCAACTACATGTTAAATTTTAGCAATTAATTATTAAAAAATAACAAAAAAAAAAAAAAAAAAAAACAAAAAAGGAAAGAAAACTAAGAAAATGTATCTGAAGGCCGGCAAAATCAGGACAAGGCAAATGTAAAATTTCAAAGCGAACTAAAACAATTTTGAAGGCAAAGAAAACTGCCCAAGTTCAAATACCCTTGCAGACCTAACCTCAAATACGTTATAGTTATCCGTTTGATCCGATATTATCTAACATTGCATTGCTGTTCTTCAAACAGTCCCAAGAGAGAGCTCATCCGACAACGTAACCCCATCGAGATGCTCCTTCCGGCAATCAAAGCCATATAGTTATACGATGCCAATAAAAGCTCAACTTGCGATCGATCCATAGATATATATATATATTAAAGATATATAGATATATAGAGTCCCATGTAAGCGAAAGGAGTTGCTGACAAATTGACTGGCATACCCGATTGCAGTCGAAATGTTAGGGTATGCTAGTCAAAGCCCAACGCTTCCAAGTAGTATTAAATATCCAGAGCTCAATAACAAATACTAACAATAAATAGACAAAGGAACCGTGTACCTCTCAACACCTGGCTAAGGGCAATTCGAATTTAGGATTCCGATTTCAGCTTCTAGTCGGCGTAATAATGTGTATGTGTGTGTGAGTGTGTGCGTGTGTGCGTGTGTGACTGTGTGTGTGTGTGTGTGTATTTGTACATTTTTACATACTCAAAAAGGAAAAGCCAAGTAACACAATAAACAGTAACAATTTTTTGCATTAGGTGGAGATTTTAATGGTATTTTAACAAAAGGCGAGAAAATTCATAAAAACTTATAAATGATAAATAACAACAACAAAAAACAAAATAATAATAATAATAATAATAAACATAACTAATTGTTCGATTGGTTTTGCCATTTCGCATACGTATATCAATTTTCCTTAAACTATATAAATGTATTTCAAATAAATGGTTATGTGTAGTAAACTCCATAAAAAAAAAATAAAAATAAAAATAAAAAAATCGAAAAAATATATATATCTATATATATATATATATATACAGACACAAACAAAATTGGGGCAACATTCTCAGCAGCAACATGAATTTATGACAACCATAACAAACATATTATATATATATATATATATATATACACAAAGCGAATCGAAACGAGAAGAAAGAAAGAAAAATAAAGAAGAAGAAAGTACACTCAAGTACGACTTAAGAGCGGGCACATATAATACCAAGTACCACAAGGCACGCTGATTACGATCCTGAGCATAAAAGAGCTAAAACAAATTACAAAATTGTCAAAAACTAAACCAAAACAAAAGGTGTGAAAACAGATTATATATATATATATATATATATATATATGAAAACCAAAAAAAAAAAAAAAAAACAAAGAGAACCGATTTTTTTTTGAGCCGAAATAAAGCATAAAGCAATGTAAACTACAAAAAAAAAAAAAAGAGGAAAAAAAAAAGCTCTTGTATTACTTTGTTTGGGTGAACTTTGGGCTGGACTTAGTTACAATCATATATATTTATATATTATTTTTATTCCAATTTCAGCTCAATTTTATTTCTGTTTAGGATCGGATGAGCCTCGTAGTACTTAGATCTGGATTTTTCTGAAACAGCCTATTTCTGGTATCAGATGGATAAGTTTGTATGCTGCGCGCTTTGCTTGTTTATTGGAGGGTATTACGAGCTTATCGAGACACCATAATGTCTCTAGATTAGGTTCAGGATGAGAGTTATTATAGCCATATGCGTTCGTCCATCCATCTGTCTAACCGTTCATTCGTCTGTCCATCCATCCCTCTGTCTGTCTGTCTGTCCATCTATCATTCCATTCCTCCAACCATCCATGCATGATCCATAGTCAGTCTTAAAGCTATCGTCCTTTCTTCTGTTGCAGGTGTTACATATATCCGAATCGATCGAATGGGACTACTTCGACTACAACTTTTTGGGTTAAGATGCAAAATCTTATCAACATGGTACAACTATATCATATAGCTGCCATAGAAACGAACAGTCGGGGAGTAGCTTATTTTCCCACATCAACTTGGTTTATTTTTTAGCGGCTAGTTTAGGCGTCTATAGACTTTTAGCAGGCACCGTGCATACCCTGAACATGCACACTCTCAGCTAAAATAACAGTAGAGCCCTCTCCGGGAAATACTCTTGGAAGAAGATGGATATTATGATTGAAAGATAATAATGATGATGTTGAACTTGAAACTCGCTTTCACAAATGACGTAAGAGGCAACAAAAATAGTTAAGTACACGACTATCAAGCATATGGATGCACTCAAACACACACACGCACACGCACACTGTGGCACTTGTGTGCGCCTCGGGTGGGGGGCAATAGCCACAAGCAAAGTCAAAGGCAAGGGCAAGGGCAAGGGCAAGTGCCAGAGGCAAGAGGCAGGAGGGAAGAGGCAAAAGGCCGAGGCGCAATCACGCAGACCGTGTCCAATTAAAAGGCGCCGTACATCATTTCGAATGCAGCACCAGCAAAATGGAAAAATCTACAGGTGGTGGCGGCAGCGCAGGCGACGGCGGCGGCGGCGGCGACGGCGACGGCAACATTTCAGATTTGTGTTTCCTGCACGGCGAAAAGAAAATTGAAGAAAGAGAGTCCAAAAAGTAGGCGGCTATCGGCTGCAGCAGCAGACAGGATAGCCAGAATATGGCGACAGCGGAGCGAAAGAGTGCGAGGCAATAGAAAATAGTCAAAAAAAAAAAAACCGACTGCATTTGCATTGTCAGCTAAACAACAGGTTGCACGCACACACATGCATGCACGCACATGCTGCTCTCTCTCTCGCTCTCGCACTCGCTCTCTTTGACACCAGAGTGCGCGTGAGAGCGGGCGAGCAGCGCCAGGACAGCGCAGCGCAGCGATCGTTTTTGTTTTTCTTTCATTTCTTTCAATTTCGTTTCGTTGCCGTCTGTCCCGCCGTCTGTCCCGTCGCTGTTTCCCCCTACCGTTTTGGGTATGTCAAATTATTGTAATTTATTATTGCATGCCAAGTTAATGAGTCCTGTGTGCGCGCTCTCTCGCTCGCTCTCTCGCTCGCTCTCAGCAATTTCGCTCTGCCAACTGCTGCTGCATGAACAATGAAAATTGAAAATTGTTTTACGAAATGCCGAGCGAACACTTAGAAGAAGAAGAAGAAGAAGAAGACAAAGTCGAAGAAGAAGCAGAAGCAGACGATAAAGGAGAACAAAAAGATATTTCAGTGCACACCTTCCTGCATTTAATCCAGTGGAAAATCAAGAAAAATAATGCGACACGCAGGTAGAAAACTGTTCAAGTCCATGTTCTTTGATTGCCTTTTCTTTCAGCTAAGAGTGTGCGCGTGTGTGTGTGTGTGTGTGTGCATGTGTGCGTGTGATTGAACAGAGTAGTTTTGTTGTTGTTTCTAATTGCGCTCTCCTACGAAATGGAAAGCTAATCGAATTGTGGCTGGTCAAGAGAGCAAGACGAAAGGAGCATGCATTTATATTGGAAAATAACTGTACAAGCTGAGCTTTAAGCATTTGCCATTCGCTCTCACACTCCCACTCACACTCACTCACTCACACTTACACTCACTCGCTGAGCAGCTAATTGAACTGCCCGCCAGGGGGCGCTTTTGCAGGCATATGTTAGCCGCTGTTTAGTCCCTTGTTGTTGTCCAATCCCACCCCCCCCCCTCTCCCTCCACTCCACCCACACTCTGTCCACCTACGCTATTGAATCGGAAAACCTTTTAAAGCGCTTTGCGCTGTAAGCAGCGCCTAAAAGCAGCTTACAGTTACACTTACCCACACACACACACGGGCAATCACACAAACACTCAAACGCACACCCACACACGCGTGCGGATAAAAAATTTTTGCATAGCAAAAAAGCAAAAGCAAAAACAAACACAAGCAGAGTACAGCAGTTGCCCCAGAGAGGAAAGTTTTCTGCACGATTGCGATGCCCTTTCAATGAGTCCGAGACCGAGCCCTATTTACATGCACGCCCAAGGGCAGGAAGCTGGAATAGTCGCACTCGCCCTCGCCCCCCACCCCTTCCCCATACCCACACACACTCTGTACATAATCCCATAACTTTTCATTGTGCAAGTAATTCGTGTGTGTGTGTGTGAGTATGTGACAATTGGTATGTGTGGGTGTGAAAACTAGTAGAACTAGATTAGACCAGGCGTTGATTTTGCTAGAGTCGGCAGTCCTGACCAGGCACAGTGGACTTCTCGAATGCCCTACACAAGAGCGCCGAATACCTTACATAGAATACAGCTGTATATTTCACTGTCAGGCATACATATATTCTCTACACTCAATGCATTCTCTGTAGAATACGTATAGCTAAGCTGTTCTACAGAAGTCTACACTGTTGTAGATCTGGCCTATGTTACTGTACTCTACATAACTATAACTCTGCTACTATTACTACTATTTTACTAAATAGCAAACTGTTACTCTACACAAGTTAACATTTATTAAATTTTGCAGCAATGTACTTAATACCAACACCATACGACTAATGCATAGCTCTACGCAACTCTACACAGGTCTCCACTTGTCTATACCAGACCAATACTGCTTCATATTGTTCAATTGCAATGTAAAGAACTTTTGCTTAAGTCTACACGACTTTGTAAAGTCTCCACTCAACTCTACACTACAGCCAAATCCATTTGACGTTACATACAGATGACTCTACATAAACGATTCGACCAACTGGCCGCACAAACGACCATTACTCAACACTGATTTATGGCTACTTGCCAGTGTAGCGCAACGCGATAACAACAACAACAACAAGACAAAGAGGAAGAAGAAGACGAAGAAGAACAACATCAACATATTGATCCAATACAATAGTATATGCAAATTTTTCATAGATTAAATATATTTACATACACGCACAAGACCTTGAAAGCCGCTCAACGCACATCACTCCGCCTGCTTTCACTCCACCAAACAAACCACCCCCCCCCCTCCCCTGCGTACCTCTCACTCTGCTTCATGTCAGTGACAGGCAGAGAGTCGACATCCTGGTCTCTGTGCTGTGTCCTGCGTCCAGGAGCTCTGCTTCCGTTTGAATAAAACGCATTTTTCAAAGCTTGAGCTAAAAATGCCAATGTATGTGTGTGTGTGTGTGTGTGCATGAATAATGTACATATGTATTTGTATATACAAATACAATTTACATATGCATGTGTGTGTGCGTGTGTGTGCGTGCGTTTTAGGCGTTTTGGCCAGTTGGCAAACAGAACGTTTGCCGACAAGGCTCAGGGGCGGCCCCAGGGCTCGGCTCAGTGCCAGTCAAACGCCAGCCCACCGCCCCCTCTCCTCTATATAAGCAGCCCCAACTCTGTGCCAATATTGAAACTTTCAACTACACACACACGCGCGTGTGTGACAGAGAGTGTGTATGTGTGTGTGTGTGTGTGTGTGTGGACCACTTTCATTTTTCACCCACACAGAGCGAGGCCCGGCTAACTGCCGGCTGGGCTCCTGGTCGAGACGATAAAAAAGCTTAGGCTTATGCTTTCGCACACTTTAAGCCACCCCCACCCCCCCCTCCCCCGATCGCTGCCTACCGAAGAGTGCGGCCACTACAAGAACATAAGGAACGTCTACGTGGGTGGGGGAGGGGACTGCTGTATGCGTATGTGTGAAGGGGGTAGACTGAGACAAGTACAGTAAAAGCTCTGCCAAGCGAAACTGTTAAACATTTCGCTTTTTATTGTGCTTATATCTCAGCACCTTTGGCTGTTTTCACTGTACAGGCAACAGCGCGCACATGTGCCCATGACGTGCTCCCGTGCCACATGCACCCTCTACGGCCTCGCACCCTTCGCCAATGGCGCAGCCTGCGGCTAAGCTGTCCGGCAACGAATTGCGTTTGGATTTTGCATGGACTTTTAGCCAAAATATAAAAAAAAAAAAAACTGTTGAAATGTAAAGCACGCACGATTTAAAATTAAATAGGTTTGACTTTAAGTTTTTGGCTAGCAGACTTAAGAAAGCGTTAGTCTTATGCACATGGCCGAACATGTGATATGTTTTATATATGCAAAACTATATATGCAAGCACACCATAAGCACAGAAATTTAATAATTAATCATTTAGCAGTCGACACATTTGCTTTTGATCATAAATAAGGCATGTTTTCATGTTGAATCGCATTTAAATTTGCCGCCATTTGTCAACGAAGAAACAGCCTTGCCAACTTAAAGTTTGTGCGTTGCCAACCATGTGTTAGCTCTCAAGCCAGTTCAATTGCAAGAACTAGTTTAGCTCATGCACCAAAATGACTTATACGTTTTCTTATAATATGCAACGCATTTAATTAAAACATAATAATACAATAACTTGTTCAGCTTAGTGACTTCGTTGCATTAAATAATAAGCAATAGCAATTTAAATCTATTTGGTATATTTGTTTTTGGTCTATCTAGACTATTTAAGCTAGTCGGCCACATACAAATACAAGCGGTAAAAATACTAAAATCGTACGACACGCTCAAAACTGTAGTTGCAAGGTTCGGCTCATTTGAACCAGTTCCGCTGCATAGTTCTATCGATACAAAGCTAGCGCCAAGCGACAACAACGTTCGAAAAAAACTGCTCTGCTCTGCTCTGCTGGCAATATAAATCGAAAGGTGCAGTTAATAAATACATATATAAATAAAAAGTGTCAGAGAATACGCGATCATGACTACGATTCGCGGCCACAGCGCTGGCCACACAAATAGCAACAGCATCAACAACAACAACAGCAACAGCAACAACAACAATCAGAATGGCGACTCGCCGCTGCAGGCTGCGCTGCCAGCGCAGGACGCGGCGCTTGCGCAGGCCATTGGCTATGTGCGGGAATTTAGCAGCCAGGCGGCGGCTTATCATCAGCTCAAGACGGAGGAGTCGCTGGTGCATCTGCTGCGCAGCATCGCGCTGCTGGGCACAAAAGTGCCGCCGCATTGCTATGCGCCGGCGCCTGGAAATCTGGAGCTGGCCAAATTCTTTGTGGACCTGCATGCGCTGATGAGCGCCCTGGACGGCGACAGCGATGCGCTGTGGAGCTGCGTCACGCTGCTGCAGCACTGCAGTCGCAATCTGGAGGCGCGCAGCGCCATTGTGCAGAAATATTGCTTTGTGCCGCTGCTGAGCTACCTGCTGAAGCGGACGGTGCGGCCGGAGCGTGTGCAGCGGCTGTTGCTGCTGCTGCAGGATCTGACATACGGCATACGCATTGGCTGGGAGGAGCCGTATCTGGTGGTGCTGCTGGAGCATCTGGTCGAGCTGGTGCACAGTGTGGAGGACTGCGATCCGAATGCCACGGACGTGGACAGCACACAGGCACAGCTGGCGCTCTCCATACTGGTCAATCTGTGCTACAAGAACTTTGTGGTGCTCTTTCTCTTTCTGCGCAGCGTCAACATATCCAGCTTCAGTCGGCGCATACAGAACTACGGCCTGCTGGCCTACAAGATGCTGATCATCCTCTCCGAGGATGTGCACGCCTTCGAACAGCGCGAACTGCACACATTTCTGCGCACCGCCTTCGCCGGCATGGAGGACTGCCTGAAACAGTGGCATGTGCCCCAGCTGCGGCACATTGTCGACTTCCTGCTGGACGCCCAGTGCCATGCGGGCCTGCAGCGAGCCATGCTCAGCTATGCCCACTACTGCGAGGACATTGAGCGGCTGCTGAATGTGAGTCTGTGCCCGTACGCGTATTTAGGCAGCTGACAACTAATTGACTGACATCCCTTATCATTTGCAGCAAATAGAGGCACGTCGCCACATGGACGACTCCGCCAGTGAGGACACGCGCAAGCAGCAGCAGTGCTGCATGGAGCTGATCTTCCGCCTGATTAGCCATGTGCTGCAGCTGTCCGAGAACAACAGTGTGATCAGCCTGGATGCCATAACAGCGCGCCTCTACGAGCTGATCTGCGACTGGCTCGAGTCCGAGCTGTGCGGCGTGGCGGCCATCGAGCTGCTCAGCGTCCTGCTGCGCCTGGGCAAGCGCGGCGCCGTCTCGCAGCTGATAGCACGCGAGCCCGCCAACGTGGTGAAGCTGGTGAACAGCGCCGAGCGCAGCGATACAAAGCCCGCCCATGTGACAGCCATACTGCGGCTGTTGCTGACGCTGCTGCGCGAGTCCAAGACGGAGAAGCTGGTGCTGTCCAAAATATCCGAGTCCTATTTCGATAAGATTCTGGCAGCGCCGCTTAGCTTGCTGCCGCAAATGCTTAGCCCACAGACGCTCGCCCAGTCGGAGGTGGAGAAGGCCATCTACTGCCTGCTGCTGCTCATCAATTTCGCCAGCATCGCGAAGAAGGCCTATTGGGACAAGTGCTGTGCTCTGCTCGAGCTGCCGCAGCTGCAATATGCCCTGGCACGCGCCATGCTCAGCGGCAATGAGCAGCTGGTGGCCGCCATGCTGCAAATAGCACAATTCGAACACTTTCCCAAGGCGGCCGTGGCCAAGGTAAGAGCGGCTGCCGTGCAACTTTCCACTTTGCCACTAACCTTCTGCTTGCCGCTTTCAGTTTGTCTCCAGCATTGGCAGCAATAACAGGCAGGCGAATCCCAGTCCTGAGCAGGCGGAGCAGTGGCGCAATTTGAGCGCAATTCTGAAGAGCCATCGCACCTTTATTGACAAGGAGCTGGCGCAGCGCGTGAATGCGCTAATCGAGAGCATCGGGGAGACAATGCGTCGCAATGAGCTGCACTCGGCGCCCGTGTCGCAGGTGATCGAATTGTATAACCATCGCATCGATAGCCTCAACTGTGCCGCGCAAAACATGCAGCAACGCCTGGAGCAGGCCAGCGTTCAGCTGTGCCACAGCACGCAGCTGACCAATGTGCAAAACGCGGAGCTGGAACGTTTTCAGACCAAAAACTTTGAGCTGCTCATCAGCCAGGAGCGGTAGGTACACGCCAGATCAACAACTGGTAACTGCAGCTAATCCTTTTCTGTCACTTTGAACAACAACAGCCTGCAAACGCAGTGCAAGGATCTAAAGGCGCAGGCGGGGCAGCTGAAGACAAACCTTAGCGATCTGCTTAAACGTTGGTCGGAAACCTCCGAGCAGCTGCAGGCCAGCGAGCGCCGTCTCTCGGTCAAGCAGTCGGAAATTGCGGGCCTGCAAAGAGATTGCGAGGAGCTGCGCAGCAATCTCAGTGCCAAGAGCGAGGAGCTGTCCAAACTTGAAGCGCTGAGCAAAGATAATGTTAGCAAAAGCAACTATTTAAAGTCGACCCTCAATATGATTCACTAACACCCGGTCTCTGTTTGCAGTGTACACGCATCGAGAAGCTGAAGAAATCGGTGATTGCCTACGAGCAGGACATCAAGGAGAAGCTGCGCACCATTGAGGAGCGCACCACAGAGCTGGCCAAAACGCATAAGGCGCTCGAGGAGCAGCGTGAGGCGCGCAAAAAATCCGAGGATTTGGTTAGCGTGCTCGAGACGCAGCTGCAGGAAAAGAAAGAGCAAATCGAGAATCTCGAAATGGAGCAAAAGGAAACCGAAGATCTGCGCAAGACAATCATGAGCCTTATGGAGAGCAAAAAGCCCAAACGCAAAGCATAATCCATTGTTTTAATCGTTTGATCATTTATTTATTTCTACAATATTGACTTAGTTGTGTGTTTAGAAACAAATAGGCCTGCTAATACAACACAATCACAATCTTACACTTTTAATTAGCAACTAAATATATAAATTATACTAAATCGCATGACTGAGCCAACGGCAAACAGAATCCATCGAAAGATGATTAACTTTTATCAATGTGGTTTTCCGTTTGACTTTTCATTTGTACAAATTTAAAGCCTGCAAATTTATTACACAACTGAAAGCCAGTCAAACATTTCTTTAATTGCTGGCATATAATTTTACTGGCAACTACTCGTTTTATTGCCGGCAATAAGCTAAAAAAAAAAAAATTAAAAAGTTGTAAAAAAAATTTTGCCCACTTAAGCGACAAAAAGTATTATTTATAAACTATGAAACAAGCTGGATTCTAATAGGGCTTCTAGACAGCTGCAAGTACTAGAATAAGCAGCTAGAACTAACGCCTAATAATGATGTATATTAAGCTAGTTAGTACAGCGGTCTAGTTAGTACAGTGGTCGCTCCTATAGCCTGCAGAGATGAGAAATTAGAGCCTAGAAATTAGCATTGAACTTTTTGATACATTCGACGCTTCGCATTTAAAAGTTGTATTTATTGTTTTCAGTTTTGCATTACAATAAAAGCCATACAATGTTCATTTATATATATATATATATATATTAATTGTGCCTGTTATATAGAAAAATATGCCTCAAGTAATGCACAGGCTTGCCAGCTAGAAACGTCTGTGCGAGGGACCACTGTATTGAATTATTGTACTGTAGTGTGTTTAAAATTCGCATAGAAGCCAAAAGCCTCTGGCCCCGTTCTGTATTCAAATAAAAAATCGCTCCCTTTTTTTTTATATATACATTTTAATGCAAGCATTAACAATACAATGCAATTGTTTGTTGCTGAAGTGCAAGTGAAAAAAAAAATAAGAAACATCAAGTACATTGTATTACAAATTCCAATTAAACCGAAAAGAAATGTATATGGGGTGGGGGGAAACAGAAATAATATATTAAATATAAATTACAAGATTACAAGTGCATATACATGGGAGTTGCGTGTGTGTGTGTGTGTGTTTGTGTGTGTGTAGATTTACTAAATGTTCGCTAATTAGTTAATTCGATCAATCGACGATAGGCTCTTAAATAACTAACACCAGCTTCTTTACTCGAACAGGATAGTTGAGGAAAAGTACATGAAGTGAAAATCTCAAGAGTGGAAAGCGCGCAGCAGAAAGAAGAACAAAATTACAAAAGCCCAAATAAAGAAAACAGTGTAAAACAAAAAAGAAAGTCACGAAATTAAAAGATATATATAATCGTATATATATATAAGTGTATATAGAGCACTATGTACAGCATTTACGTGGGAATGGAGTCGCAAGCGAAGCAGGAGCTTTAACAACAACAAATTGGCAAACTTGAACTAAGACTGTGTAGATTTCGATAAGGTATAAAAGTTTAGGTATCCAAAAGTGTGTAGTTTGTAGTGTGCGTGTGTGTGTGTATGCCCCATGTGGCGACTGCGGCTCTTACGAACCAAAGTGCTCCTTGTCCTGATCGATGGGCTCGAATTCATAGCTACCACGGCCATCGAATTGCAGATAGTAATCGTGATGGACCCAAAGCGATTTCCGATGCGATACGGTGAACAGAGTGATGCCCACCTCCCGGCAATAGCTATACATCTTGCCCTCAACATCCACGGAGACGGCGCTGGTGCACTCGTCCAGAATGGCGAACTGCGGCTTGTGATAGAAGAGACGGGCCATGGCGATGCGCTGCTTCTCGCCGCCGGACAGCACATCGATCCAGTCCTCGATCGCATCGAGGCCATTCTCGCGCTGCTCCAGATATGTCAGCTGGACAATGTCCAGGAAGTGCAACAGATCCTCGTCCGATTTGCCCAGGCGGCGCATATCGTCGCGCGTGTGCGGATAAATGATCTGCAGAGCGAGAAAGCAAATGTTTTAATATGTTTCAGAGAGAGGGAGAGAGCAGGAGGTGGGATTACAGCAAGCGAACGAATAGCGCAGCTTTTTATAATGAAAGCTTTAAGCTCAGGCGGGCTTTCGATTAATCGAGCAATTAATTGAATGGAAGGGAATAGCAATAGATGCCTTATGCACAAACAGCATAGGTTAGAGCGAAAGAGAGAATATACGAGAATACATTTCATATGATTTAATGTGCTTTCAATTAAATAGAAAATAGAGAGAATAGATGCCTTTTGCATAGATGCATTTTTAAGAACTAAGAGAATTAAATTAGACGAAGACTGAAAGAACAAAATGAATTCAGTTTAGAGCTTTAATAAACTTTCAAGCAATGACTAAAGACGAAGAGAGAGAGAGAGAGAGTGAGAGAGAAAATCAAGAACAATTTTAACATAAAAATGCAGCAATCTCTGTTAAAATATGAACATCGTTCCGGAAGGAACTATAAAACTGAATAAAGCTTTAATGAGCTTTGCAGAAAAGTGAAAAGGGGAAAGGGAGAGAGAGTTACGGACGTCGTGTGTTTTGTTAAAAACTTTTCAAATAGAGGAACAAAAGTCATTTAAGGAACTTTGGGAAATGCAAATGATAAATAAATAAATGAAATATTAGCTTTGAGCTGTTACCTGATCACGCAAGCTGCCCAATGTCATATAGGGGCGCTGAGGAATGTAGAAGAGCTTGCCACGCGATGGCTTTGTCACCTTGCCGCCCCACGTAGGCCACAGCTCGCCGAGAATGCGGAACAGCGAGGACTTGCCACAGCCATTGGGACCGCAGACCAGGACATTGGTGCCAGATCTGCGAGAAGAATAATCAATGAGATGCTGCGTAACAGGCGCAAGTCACAGAAACTCACTTGACTTCAAAGGTCAGCTCCTTGAGCAGAACATCGCCATTGGGCGTCACCAGAGGCACCTGCTCGAACCGTATGATATTATCCTCGAAGCACATGACACCCTTGTTGGGGCCAAAGCTGCTGGCGTTCGCATCGGTGCCGCCATTCTGGGCGATGCTGTTGCCATTGACCATGGTGCGCTCGTAGGTGCCCTTGTTGAGATCGCTCAGCACCTTGATCAGCTCGGTCATGCGCGCCGTGAAGCCGGCCAGCCGGGACATCTCGCGTCCGGCCAGCACCAGACGGCCAATGGCCTCCGCCAGCTTGACCAGCATCCGTCCGTACGTGTAATAGGCCTGCAGACGCTGCCCGCTGTTCTCGCCGGACAGCAGCGGATGGTTCTCGGAGAAGAAGGGCAGCGAGACCGCATAGAAGCCCACAATCGAGGCGAAATCTGCAAACGGTAGAAATTCAATTTGGCATTTTAGCGCAATGTCATGAACCAGTCTCTCAGGCAATCCAGTCAATCAATCGCACACACTCACATTTGCCGACGATGTTGTCGATGATGCCCATGCTGACACGGAACTCGAGGAACTTGCGCAGATGGGAGCGCAGCTTGGAGTAGCTGGCGAGCAGTGTTAGCTTCTCGCGCACGTTGCCCTGATAGAAGGCGACCTCCTCGGAGTTTGTGATCAGCCGGCTGTTCACGTAGCGGAATTCGCCCTCCAGTTTCTGCTCCTCGACGGTCAGACGGCCGGTGGGGCGACGCAGTCGGGTCAGAAAAACGCCCGCAAACAGCAGATAGAGCATCAGTATGGACGGCGTCTTGCCGCCCAGATTCACGGTCAGCCTATACACATAGATGAATATGTCCAGCACCGGTTTGCTAATGTTCGAATACAGATCCGTAGCGCTCTCGCAGAACTTGTCAATGTCCGTGGTCAGCAGCTGATCCGCGTTCGCTATTCGGTTATCCAGATTTGACATTTTGTAGTACGTGTAGCCACTGAAAGAACGAGAGGCAACAACATCATATAAAAACATGTTTCATAACAATTGGAGAAGTCGCTGGCTCAAACCAACAAACCTTCAAAGTCTTTAACCTAGATTACGGTTCAAATCTTGGCTAACTTCTCATATACTAAATATATACAACATTTTATATTATTAACTGTCCGTTTTAAAGGATTTCCTGGATTTACATAACAAATTGTGCTGCAAACCTAAAAGTAAAGTCGCTGGTTCGAACCAGCTACGTGCCTTTCCTTGTACCTACTCCTTGTACCTAGTTTGTGGTTCATATTTTTAACTGCCCATTCTACTGAAAATATTGGAAGTTCTATGTATATATTTTCATAGAGAAATTACGGGCTAGATTTGTTATCCACCCAAAGTTGGCATTTAATAAATCCAATATTTTGGGGTCCAAGTTCTTTCTTCTCCAAAAGTGAAAAGTTTCGCAATTTAAGTCGAAATATTTTTGAGAAACATTTGCTTCGATTCCTCTTACGGCATTTGCTTTGGTTTATAGTGAAAAAAAAAAAAAAACGGTTCAAACCCAGTTGGCAGATCTCATTAGAGTTGGTTCATAGTAAAAACCAAAACGGGTTTAAACCCAGTTTGAAGTTCTGATTAGTGCATTTATTTGTGGAATAACATCGCATCGCATTTCCTATGAACAAAAAGTTGTTTCATGGTAAAAAGGGAATTGGGTTTGAACTGGTGTTGGTTCAAACCCAGTTTGCAGCTTTAGTGTATATAATAACATATCGAATCGCTTTTCTTATGAGCAAAACTTTACAATCAAGCTGAAATATGTTTGTGCTCGTTCGAATCTATATATTTTCATAAGGCTCGAATAGAACTAAGCTTGAACTGTTGAATCATTAATGTAATTACTTGAAAGTCTAGTTGATGTTGTGTAAAAAAAAACTGAATATAATCATACAGAGATTAGTTAAACGGTGCACACTAGAGCCCAGCTCTGGCTCTTTCAGTCAAGCACACTCAACAATCGAGCGTCAGCCTTAATAATATGATAATGAAAACATTTCGATGGGAAACTATTTATTGCAACGTTTAGGCATTCAATTGTCATGGGCATAGTTTAAAGAGCTGTTAAACAGGTATTTGAGCTATTCGTATTTAGAATTGGGGTCTATACTCACTTGAGGTACTGACTGTACAGATGATGCGTTAGGTTTGTGCGGAAACGCAGCTTCAGCTCGCCCAGACTCCATTTGAGCACATTGGTGACCACCGAAATCTGTGCACAAAATGAAGGTTAGCACACACCTGAACACACCCATAGGCAAACAGAAACTTACAGCTGGTAAAGCAGCGAGATATTTAAGCAGCGCCGTCTTAAACTTGGCCCGATTCATATGTATTATGGTGCTCTCGACAACGGTCGCATTCTGTATCATCCAAATGTCGCTCACGGAACGGCCGATCAAAGAGCCCGCGATCAGCAGCAGGAGGCCCGTCTCGATGCACCAGAATCTGGGTATAAGTATGGCTGTTGGCATAACGAATATATATGAATATATATTTATATATATGTGCATTAAGCAGACGAATCTATACTCTATATGTGTATTGGGCTAACTTACGCAGCAGCTGTCGCAGCTGTTTAAAGAATACTGAATTCACGTGCGCCTTGCTCGACTTTTTGTCCTTCTTCTCCGATATGGTATACTGAATTTTATCCTCATAGCCCGATTTTCTGCAAAAACAAATTCGATTAATTGTTTATAATTATATTATTTCGATATCTGCTCTAAATTTCGATATATCGATAAGAATCGAAAATCGAAATCGAAAAATAGATTGTGAGTGAGTCTTAACTAGGAACTGTTTCGGAACCAGTTAAATGGGAGTATGACAAAAATTAGCCCTAAATAACCAGGCTATACCTGATTTGCTCTCTCAGATATATTTTACTTTAAAGACCAGTGTTGTTAAGGGTTTTAGCTGCAATCGTAGCGAATGCAAAGTCCAAAACACTTTAATAGAAGTTAGATAAAATTGGAGTATATAGACCTTTATTTGTATTGTCTTCTTGGGGGATTAGCTATAAGACTTTGAGCCAATAATTCGTTCAGATACACTTTGCCAGTGTTGATAAGGTGTTTAGCTGCAATTGTTGCAATTAAAGACCAGTGTTGATAAGTTTCTTGGTAGCAATTGTGGCGAATGCAAAGTCTAAAGCACATTTGTTAACTACAAATGAAATAGATTTTACATCCACTTACAAGCGCAGTTGTAATTCCCATTAAAATTAGACATGAGTCGGCTGTGATTGCGATTTAATTGTCGCGTGTAGCGGAAATTCAAGAAACGAACGACAACATAATGAGAGTAGTTCCATCTGTATATCTATCTATGTATTTATATATATATATGTGTGTGTATATCTAATCCGTTGCATCATTAGCGAAGCACTTAATCAATATTGAAGTGCAGCATCTTTGACTTTGCGACCTTTGGCTGGCATTAATTGCTTTGCCCGGATGCGGATGCACTGCAGCCGATCAAAAGGGCGATTCGTTCCAAAAAATTTCATAGACCGCCGCCTCCGGTTGCTTATCATGCGGGTCGTGGTATTCGTGGACTGTGGATTGTCGTCTTGTGGGTGGCAGTCAAGGCAAAGTGCAAAGTGCTCGCCCGTCCGTCCGTCCGTGTGCTTATCAAATGGCCGGAGCCGAAGCCGAAACCGAGGCCGAGGCCGAGGCGGAGGTGTCGCCTGCCGCCGGCTGCCAAATTGCGGCCGGTTTCATAAAATTTTGATGATTGGCGATGACTTGCACTATTTGCACATACATTCTTCTTCTTGACAGGTTATTGTTGTTTTCTCTTTTTTTTTTAGTTTCTACTTTATTTCTCTCTCTCTCTCTCTCTCTTCGTTTACTTTTAGTGGTCGTCGAGTTTTTATTGTTGATTTGCTCATTTCTATCAATTCCAACGGATTTACACACACGCCCAAACATATGTATTGTGTTTATATTAAGGCTGCGAGTATGTGTGTGTGTGTAAGGGTGGAGAGGGGGGGGGGGGTTAACGCGTAACACGTGTTCGGGTCCGTAGGTCGGTCAATCGCATTTGATGATCAACGATGCGCCGTCGCCAGCGCTAGAGATGTGCATGTGAGATCGTGAGCGGGCACGAAGACATTTAACAACACTGGCTTTGATTCCAATTGGAAAGCCGTTGGCTCTAATTTCTGGCACTTTCGTGCTGTAATTGAAACACAATTCAACTTATACTTTCTCTTTTGCTCAATATTTAAGGCAAAACTAATTTTGAAACCATTTAATATATGTTTCAATGAGTTTTTCTGATCAATTCGTTTGATTTTCCGTCTAATTGCCCGCTATAAAATCCAACGAAATCTTTTATTGCTTCATTTTGCTGTTTCTGGTTTTACCAAAGTGCGCTTGTTGTTGTTTCTGTGTGTGTTTTATCGTGCTCTGATTGGGAACGGACAGCTGCGTTTGCGTCCATCTCTAATCGATACTTTGATCTGATTGGAAATTTTCGCTTTTGCTATCAGCTGCTTTACCTTCCCGTTGCTAATCGCGGTGATTAATCGACTTAAGCAAACACTGCAGCACACATGGAATTCAGCATTGTGCAAAGGGTCTTGCAAGCGCGGCAGCAACAATTTGTAATGCGCTTGGCAATTAAGAGCTGGGTAAAATTGATATGTTAATTTGGTCAGCATTAACCAATAGGAAGCCAGAGAGAGAGAGAGAGAGAGAGAGAAAACAGTGTTGTATAGTTGAAATATATGTTCACACACATTTGTGCGTATGTGTGTGTGTGTGTGTGTCCATAGGGGCAAATGCGACGACGATCGCGTTTTCGGCTTATGTCTATTTTGCCACTTGAAGTTTGGCCAAGCAAATTTGTTGATTAACACAACAACAAAACAGTTAGAGCTAAAGAGAAATAGACGACGACGTCAGAGACACAGAGACACACACACACACATACACAATAAAGGTGCATACATATGTATTGCTGCCGGTATTTTATTATCATCGCCGCGTTGTTGGGCCAGCAACAAGACAGACAAGTTAACACACACACACATACACACACACACACACATGCATGCGTATACATATGTATATGAACAGATTCGTAACGGCAACTTTTGCCGTGGGTGCAAGGTTCAATATCATTTCGAATGTCTCATCAATATACATGGGCATATATAAATATATATGTATGTATGTATGTATATACAAATGTATATGTAGTCAGAAAGATGCTTCAAATAAAACTACTTGATAAAATGTTCGTTATCTGAAAGCAAGCTGCTTCTTCTTACTATTTGCACCATGCAAACCGTTTGAATGTGTGCGTGTGCGTGTGCGCATGCATGCGAGACAGGCTGCATATAAATATATATTTAATTCATTCAAATGTGCTGTTCATTTCACGCCCAAGCCAATTTAACGTTAATGTCAAATTTGACTGTGCCAGCAGGTGCATGTGTCAAGCGCTTTGAATTACGCAAATTTAAATGCATATACATATGTATATTCAGGGCAGCAATAGTTCCAAGCGCACACACACACACGCACGCACACAGGAATAAACAATGCAGTTTAACAGCAGCAATCACTGTTAAACGCGAATCTGTCAACTAATGCTGCACTCTTATACGCATCGATATGTATGTATGTGTGTATGTGTACAATTGGTATGTTTGCGATGAATGGGCGTTTTCTGTTGTTGTTGTTGTTGTTGTTGTTGTTTTCTTTTACCGTATACTATTGCCGCAATATTGTTAACATTCATGCATGTTTAATACGCTGAAACATTGCGCAACAACAACCGGCGACGCAAAAAATGTTATGTACCTGTAGAATGCCAGGCGAAGATAAACAAAAATTAACATTCATTCTGGCGAGTGTGTGAAATCCAAAGGCGGAACAACCCGAAGGTGCCCGGCAACAATATAAACTGAAAATCTACCATTTAAAAAACAACAACAACAACAACAACAACACACATACGTGTGTATGTATATGCGTACATACATATGCCGAAATATGAAGGCATATTTATGTTAACTTGATTCTTATAAGCAAACGATTTCAATAAACAAAACAACTTTTGCTACTTTCTCTCTATTTATCTAAGTTTCAGATCAAGTTCAGATTTGTTACAATTCAACTGCAGTGGCAACTCTTGTGTGCGAACCAAATCGAATGAACTTACTAGATTGCAATTTACATATATACATCTACATATAAGTATGTCTGGCAACGCTTTAACAGTCTTTTCGGCTATGCGAGTGTATCACACATACGCACACATGTGCACGCAGCCATCTGCAACAGCGCAAGAGATGCACAAGCATACTCACCCACACACACACACACACGCACACGCACACGCACACTCGTATGCAAATTGAGAAACGTAAACAAAGCAATGCCGGCAAGTGTCTGTGAAGATGTATGTGTGTCTGTTTATATTCATTTCGATTGCATTCTCGCTTCAACCGTTGTTACCACCACCGCCGTCGCAATGGACGATGCCTCGTGTCAAAGTTGTTGCACTTTGCAACACTGATTTGCATAAAAGGCCTTTTATCACCTCCCGCTAGGAGGCGAGCAGACGAAATTGACAATGCAAATCGATGTGCAAAGGCCGTGGAAAGGGGAATAGACATCAAAATATGTAACTCGATTTGCCAACAGGTTGACATTGTTAATTAACGGTAAGTGCTATCAAACCGAATCGACTTGAATTAAAACTGTTTATTTCTAGTGTAACGAAAAATCGAAACTGTT
This sequence comes from Drosophila virilis, assembly GCF_030788295.1. Taxonomy (NCBI): domain Eukaryota; kingdom Metazoa; phylum Arthropoda; class Insecta; order Diptera; family Drosophilidae; genus Drosophila; species Drosophila virilis. Next base: position 13,180,447 of record NC_091543.1, read on the forward strand.
TTACACTTCACTTCATTTCGTTACACAAACTGTGTTACCCTGTATTCCACCGACTTGCATGTCGCCAAAAATGTTCATAAATAAATTGTCTATGTTATGACTAAACGTTTAGATAAGAACGAACCCACATATTACGATCCATTGTTATTGCACATTTTATGGCCCAAGAAATGCGTCAATAAATGAACGGAAAATAATTCAGCTAATGCATATATACAAACATATCTATCACATATCGTCGATGTACGTGCAAAATATAGTCTATACAAATATCAATCACTCTCGATATTACGGTTGTTGCAGCTCTTGTCGTCCTTGGACGGAAGAGCTGCAAAATGGGCCAAAGAAAAGGGGGAAAAAAAAAACAACAAAAAACCAGTTGGGAGCCGTCCGCTATGCACAAGCGACGCATCGTACGATCCACACACACACAGACACACACACAGACACACGCACGCACGCACACGCATACAGCAATACAAGCCAACGCGCTGGCCTGTGCTGCCATGTTGGCCATTTTCTGGCTGGTGCTAGCCTTTTAAAAGACAATATGCTTTTAGCCCGAAAACGGTTTATTTCAACTATGTTACGAAACTAACAGTAAAGAATGCAGATTAGAACATTGTGTTCTATTTGAAGCATCGCTTATTTAAGTCATATAAGCTTATTTACACCTATTATTTACAGTGCGATAAATATGAATAGTGTAGAAAATGAAAAAAAAAAAGGCTGCCACAGCGAATATTTACGCTACAAATATTAACTTAGTTGTATATCACATTTCTGATTTGTATTTCCTTTGAAAGGCAAATACACTCTCAAAACATTTAGCATTTAATTGCGGCTATTTTAGCTTCTTTTTCAGTTTCTCGCAACACTGGCTGTTACGATGCGCATAAAAATATAACATCAAATTAAAAGTTTTCAATGTCAGGAACTTTCGTAACGCAGCCAAGACCTTGCCCAATATGTGTAGGGCTGTTCAAGGGGGTACTCACCTCTTGTTATTGGATAGTTTGCCATATGCGATTATCCATAGAGCTGCCGTCATGCCAGCCGCGCCGACAATGGCGCTCTGGTTTTGCGCTAATTTACTCAGAGCTGGAGCCATTTTTTTTTTCCTTTTTCTGCGAAAGTACTTGCACTCTTTCGCACACACACACACGCACGCACTCACGCACCAACGCACTCGCTCGCACTCACGTGGGTGAAAACAAAAAAACAAAAAAAAAAAACAAAAACAAAGAAGTGCGCTTGTTGTTGCCTTTCTGTTATTTATCCTGCGTGACAGCCCTGTGCTTTCGCTCGCCCAACAGCCCTGTCTCCCGCCAGTAAGTAACTCTATCGCAGTGTATACGTGTGTGTTTGTGTTTGTGTGCGCGTGTTAGTCGGAAATTAAAACTTTTGCAGACCTGGCGTTGCACTATTATTTACATAGGCATTAAATACTATGCATCGCCTTTGGCCAGCAAATGCACTTGATTGCTGTGTCCGATTTGATTTCTATTTTTTTAAATTGAATATTTGTTTGAACGCACAACGGAACTGGCCAAGTGGAAGAGTCAATCGAGTGAGCTCTTGTACAATACAACTGATGAACAATTAACAACAGTTAGTTATATTAATGTGCTAGACTTGATAAAAAGAATTTCGTTTTTGTTTTTCTTTCTTTTTTTGTTTTTTGTCGACGCTCCACATCCGCATTTAAACGAATACACGTTCGAACTCCGGCGAAACAACAACAAATGCGAGCATTTGAGATGTGCGCAATTAACTATTGATGAGCGGAGTGTGAAAGGCACAGACCGAATGCCAATTTATCGATAAGTCTGAAGTGTTGACAAACAACAAATGGCCGCTGTTAAACAGCACTGGCGCAACAGACTCTGCCAGCTGATTTCTGTTAGCGCTTGTTATCGATATGTTGTCGCTGCTGCTATCGAACAGCTGATCGGACAATTCCCCATAGTTGCATGCAAATTCAAAACATTGGAGCACACTGGCGCTATTTTGTTTGCCAAAGCTAAGCGTCAGAATCACACACACGCACAGACACACACACACACACACACTTAGACAGACAGACAGACAGACAGTTACTGCTACTTAGGCGACAAACACCTTGGCAAATTTATTTACGAAACTTTTTGTGTATAGGGTATGTATATGCATAATTGTGCGCAGATGGGTTTATTAATAATTTTTTCGTTTGCATGTGTGGTGTACACATATATGTGTGTATGTAATCAATTTGATTGCTCGCTCGGACCGAACGCAAAAATCACAACAAACAAACGGATTGAACATCAGCGCCAGTTGACATCCACACACAGCAGCAGCCGCAGCAGCAGCCGCAGCCGACGCAGTTGCTACCACGTTAGATAATCGAGCAACGTCCCCCCACCCCCTGCCCAACGGCCGGTCGTGACAGCGTTTAATTGACCAGGTGCGTAGAATTTGAGCCCAAAACAAATTGCAAAATGCAAAAATCGATTTTATGCCAAGTGGACACACTGTGCGGCCTGTTCTTGAACTATTTACACATATGTGCACACACACACACACGCACACGCTTACGCGAGAGCAATTGGCTCCGCAATCCCCACAAAAAAAAAAAAAAGAAGAGGAGAAAAAAAAAAGGCCGCTTGAGGTTAAGTGCGAGCGGCTAACGTAAATATAATGTGCGTTAAATAGTCATAAATTGTCGCTTCTGATTTTGTTTACCGTTTTGCGTGTCGTCGTCAATTGAATTGCGTGCGAAACACCGCAATTCGCACCAATTTTCCCAATCAGCCGAGCAGCTAAACAACGAAAGCAACAATTCCAATTAGATTTGCTGATGTGTCAGCTGGAATTGCAGCCAGCTTTGTTTTCCCAGCTAATTATTAATTAGTGCAATTGATTTGTCTTTTTTTCTTTGGCAGCGCTGCATTTTGCTCTGTTTATGTTGCTTTTTTTTATATAGTTTATTAATTTCACTTTTATCTTATCTGATGCGCATGCCATTTGCATAGCGCAGTCTTATTGGAACACTGCAATTGCCGCAGCGCCCATTGCGTAACCTGTTGTCAACGGTCCAATCAGAACAGTCAACAAACATGAATTCAATAAAAATATTTGATTAACAACAGCATGTACAGCTCAATATACACGCATGCTAGCATATAAATCTATTATCGCTTTATTGACGCTCCCTTTAGCACCTGGAGAAACTCTGATATCGGCATATTGATTATTACACACGCGCACACACACACACACATGCTAACTTGCCTGGCTAACATTTCATATATGCATAGATACACAGAGAGAAATTATATGAGAAAAGCTTTTTTTGTTTTGCTGTGTGATAATTGCAAAAGCTTTAGCTTTTTTAACCTCTAGTTAATCATTTGATCAAAAGGCAATGCCAAAAAAACATTATTGTTAATATATTTTTTTCTATGCTCGTGGTGGAAGAAAATTTAGCAATTCGTAAAACGAATTCAATATATATTCAATATAATAGAATCCAAAAAATTGCAAGTAAATATAATTTAACTGAGCTTTTGCCCTAAAGCGATAATTGAATAATTGAACTCAACAAAAATGTTGCTGCCTTCTTATATATATTAAAGCTTTAATCAACTTTTTTAAATTCAATGTTGAAAGCTTAATTAAGGTTTTCGTTTCATATGCTTGCTTAAAGCTTGCTCCAACTTTAAAGCGAGTTTTTGTTTATTTTAAAAAGTAGAGCTTTAAAAGCACCTGAAAGCTTAAACATAATTTATATATACATAATTTATTGCTCTAAGACAAAGTGTGATTTAGAAACATATTAAAATTAAAGCCTGAAACAACACTGAACTTTCGGAGAGCTTAAAGCTGCGCAAGTAAGCTTTTCCGCTTCTTTCTTTTTTAGTTTAAGTTGACGTTCTAGTCGATTGTCCAAGTAAAGAACTTAAATCTTGCATTATAATTAAGCTCATTGACAACTTGAATTATTCAACGTAGTTATTGCATTTAGGCTCTTCTTTTTTTGTTTTGTGTAACAAATATTTATACACATATGTATACTGCGTATCATTTATACCGCTTATTGTCAGGTATTTCGGTATTGTGTGTATGAATTTTGGCAAACACTTTCGTTTCACAGAACTGTTCTATTGCGCAATTGCGATTCCAAAGTACACTTTATTGCCAACAATACCTTGTTCTACATCTAAGTATATACAATATATATATATATATATATGCTATATACATGCTATATAAGGAATCTATAACATAAGCTGAGATCTGCCGCTGCGGCTGGGACGTCACTGATAAGCGTATTTAGTCTGGCGGGTTGAAAGTCAAAAGTACATGAGCTTTGATAGCATCTAATGGGGCATGTGTGCATATAGCACACATAATAAGCCCATCAAATCATATGTGCACATAATCCGTTTCCTATCTAAATGGGCCCTCCACTAAAAGGCTACTGTCATAAGTCTTCGAGCAACTGAAAGAAAATAACAAACAACACGTTAAGCCAACAACAGGTGTTATCTAAATAGACACAGGCACAGGTAGGGAGAGATTGTCAAAATATTTCTTAGATTTTAATTGGGAAGAAGTCAAAATGATGTTATTCAAATTCTTATTGGTGATCGCATTTATCGATACTATCGCAGTTCATTAACAGTGTGACCATGCTGTGGCATAAGCAAAATGCCTTTATAGCACATTATCCGTTAGAAAGCTCAAAAGGATTTTTATCATTCAATTTATAATTAGCTTTAGCCAAGCAATTGCGTCTTGGCAACACAAACAACATACGAGCTGAGAACCCCGGTTAATTGTTATTTATATAATTGAAACGCTTGATTGTAAATAAGTTAATATGTGTGTGTGTCGATGCTACATGCTATATTCTTATCGTATGTATTTGATAACAGGCCCCCAATAACCCATAATAAAAAATAAAAAACAAATACCTATATAACATAAAAAATATCTCACACCAATGGCAAGGTCGATAGCAATACCAATCCGGCTGGTTTGCTTCTTCCACTCTTATAAATCAAGCTTAAGCGCACGCTCTTATACGCATTCAAGTCAGGCGTGTGTATGTATGTATTTGTATTGGTGGTGCTGCTGCCGCGTCGATTTTTGCACTGGACATTTATTCATACCGTTTTTTATTTCTCTCCCTTTCTCTTTCTCTCTCTCGTTCTCTTTGACAGTGTGCTTGCAACAACAGCGCTTTTAGCTAAATATTAAATAGGGATACCAAATTAATTGTTAAAGATGAGTCGTCAATTGTTAAGGAATCCGTCAACGCTGCAGCGTGCCGCCAATGCGATTGCGATGCCAGCCAGAGCAGCAGCTGGCCTGCCGCCGCATCTGGAGCGTAACAGCAGCCAGCTGCAGCAACAATGTAAACTGACGGCAAGTGTTGTCATTCGCCGCTGGAAATCGCTTCTACATAACAATAACAGCGCTCAAAAGCTACGGACGACGGCTACAGTCACGACGACAGCGACGCAGCGTCGCAGTCAAGCTGAAGCATTGAACGCGCGTGGTAGCCATTCACCGTTTGACGCTCCTGCTCGGTTAGTAGCCTCATCATATACATTTTTTTTTGTTTTTTTTTGTTTTTTGTTTGATATTATTTTATTTTGCGTCGTTTCGTGTTTTCTGTTTTGTGTTGGCGATTTGTATGTTATTGTGTTTCATGTGGCATCTAAACAAAACCAAAACCAAAACCAATTTGCATTTAACATTAACATTTAACTGAACTTGAACAGCGCGTAATTAATTCTTTGATTTCCTATTCTGTTAACACACACTTCTTGCAGCTGCATGTCCAACAAAGCCCAAACCATGAATGTCTTGCGCTTGAACAATATCAATGCCAACTATGTGTCCATGGAGTATGCGGTACGTGGCCCGATCGTCATACGGGCCGGCGAAATTGAGAAGGAACTGTTAAAGGTAAGCTCGCTAAACCCCTTTTAGCCCGCCAACAACAACAATAACACACACACACACACACGCACACAAAGCGCTCCGCCAATTAACGTTGCGTGCTCAGCCACACGCCATCTAGCGTGCGCTGCTGTGTACTATTCGGTCTTCACGCCGTTTTTTTTTTTTTTTTGTATGCTTCTCTTTTCTAAAGTGTTACGGTGTTTTTTTTTTTGTTCGTTCGCAAATTATTTACATATCGCGCAACTGTTAAACCTCGAATATTGCGTCTGTATGTAAACCTTTTCAATAACTGCTTTATCTAGTTTTAAGAAAGATTTTTAGTGCATTTACTCAAAAATTGATAAGTTTAACGGATTTTATTGCGCATAATGCAATCTCTTTTAATGTTCTATATTCACCTATTTTTTTTTTTATTAAAGAAAATGTTCCTTTGCCGCGTCTTTTAAGGGGCCTTCTAAACTCCAATATCCGGAGATATTCTTCAAAGTCAGCTCGAGAAAATATCATTATATGAAAAGAGTACCGTTATGGAATCTTACCATACATCTTATGTACACACTAAATTATTATAGCTGTACTCGAAGTATCGCCAATTGAAAACTTATCTGGAATGCGATAAGCTCTTGCTCTTGCTCTTCTTCAAAACATGACGGAACGTACAACGGCTTGTCCATAAAAAAAAAAAAAAACACTTTTTATCAAACTGTTTGTTATAGGCTTTAATTATAGCGCCCGGGGGTCTATCATACTCTCATGTTTGTTCTAGAACTGAGTTAAATTCTCTATTTATTGGGGTCACACTTTTTCAATTATCCGCTCTTAAATTTCAATTCAGCGTTCGGCTTAAGCTCTAAATTCTGTTTATGTACATATTTATTTTCGCCAACCTTCCTCTTGTTGCTTTGGTCCCAAGGCACGAAACTGGTTTCCAAGTTCGCTGAACGTCCTTCAAAACACCGGCAGCATCTGCTGCCGCTCCACAGGGGCCCTTCTTTACGCTTATATAAGTCAAACTGGCTGCTCTTTGGCTAGCTGGCGGGTGGTGGGTGCTGGGGGATGCTGTTGGGGGCGTTGTTATCAAACAAACAAACAAACAAGCAACAACAATCGCATCAAACATGCGCATGAGCTGTGACTCGCACACACACACACACACACACACATATGCAGCGTACAGTGGCCACTTGTTAAGTCGAACTTGCGTTAATTGAAATTGTTTCGAAGTTTTAGCTTACTTCACTTTTGACAAAAATTCAAAATTACTTTTTTGTTTGATGAAATTTTTGTTTGGTATTTCATAATTTTGGAAAGACGTAAAAATTATTCCATGTAAAGAAAAGTTGTTATTAGCATTTGGTACAAGGGGAAAATTTTTGGAATACTCGCGCTATTTGCAAATTAGTTATATGTTTATATAATGGGAAACATGCATTAAACTCAAACCCTATATCTTTGCAACATCTTCAAGTCCTTCTTTATAATTATAATTAATAAGAATATAATTATATTATAAGTAATTTTTTTTTAGATGAAACATCATATTTAAATATACGTATGTATTATTTTTTTTTTATACGTATGTGCATTTATACATTTTATATATATATTTTTTACGCACGTTCCAATCGTGTGTGTTTGGCAGCGGGAGACTACTGTACAATACACACACAGTTCCATATTCATAATATGTACATGTTTCGCTCTTACAGTTACTTTTCACGTTTGCCTTTTTGCAGCGCTATGTTAAATAATAAAATCTCTTCGAATTTCATGGCAATGCGAGTTCCTCTTTGCCCCTCGTCACGCACACTAAACTGCATAATGCTAATGTGTGCGTGTGTGTGTGTGTGCGTGTGTGCGCTATTCATTCATTGTTCGACTGACATTCTTGCTCTTTATGACTTTTTACATATTCCCCCTGTCTACTGTTGCTGACAGTTGCCGCTTCACCTGCAGCCGTCCCTCTCATCAACATTATGGCTCATTTCCTCATTCGCATCATTTATACTTTAGCTTCTTCTTCTTCTCCTTTATTGTTGCTGCTTTTGCGTTCTATTAAACGCGTTCAGCATCAGCTCTCCAGCTCTTGACAAACTCGACAGCCATTTGACAGCTTGCCAAATGGACAATCGAAGCGTCTATCAATACCAAATGCTTGACACTGTTACTCACATACATACAAACAAACATATATATTTATGTTAAGCTCTGATCTATTTACACAGCGTGAGCCGCTATTGGAAATAAAAATGTACAAGCATTGCGCTGTTAGCAGCATGTTTAATTTGTGTGTTATGTTATACATATTAATTGAACATGCTGTTAACTTGTGCGCAATTAGCAATATGTTAGTGTGTGCTAACATGCTGCTGGCATGAAGTTAGTAACATGTTTCGACTCTGTTAAGCTACTCTTTTCGCTAACGGTTTCGCGTTAAGTTGCTTTTGAACATATAACATGCTGTTAGGCATTACCAGTCTTAAACGGTTGCTGTTTTTAACATGCGTTTAAACTGTTAACTGTTATATATATGTATCTGTGCGTGCTGTTACAATCAATTGCGCGCATTGCTAGCGAGCCGTAATTGATTGACGTGCTCAAATGTTTACCTTTCATTCTATATACATATATATATATATCCATATGGAAGAGAAGAATGTGTAAATAAATGCACATGATAACTGCTCTACCTGTTGCACTCATTCGGTACAGTTTGTCTAATTTGAGCCACTTTTTAGCATAGTCAATTGACATTGATGCGACCCCCCGCTCTCTTGCTGGCACTTTGTTATTCTTTTTACCTACTGATGCTCTCCGAGCTGCTCGACTGTCATATTAGCAAATGTACATTAACAAATCGAAGTATGTACCTAACACACCTACACACACACACGCCCTCTATTGATAGATAGGCGTGCGTGTGTGTGTATATATTCATACCTGTCAGGTGGCTGCGGTTGATTTCGATGAGATATAACCGCAAAAGGTTTTCGCTTACAGTCTTGAGTGCAAACTCAATTATCAAGACACACTCACACACGCACACAGACAGGTGCATATGTCACTGTTAATGTCTGTTGAAATGTGTACACATTTGATCAGCTGGCCGCAACTAAAAGTTCAGGTGTTTGGTCAGAAAGCTGCCAGAATTCTGTTCTTACAACATATTACAACAGCTCTCCATCTGCCCGAAGTGGTTGGGAATTACATTCGTAGTTGCATTTCAACAATATACATTTAACACCGTGCGACGCCGGGTAATTGCTCTAAGCAAACTGTTGTTTCGACTTCTTTCAAGCTCTGCCCACTTAACTGGCAGCTTGGATTCTAGCTGAACTATAATTTGCCTAAATAAACAAGTCAAACAATCGACTGCACGAGTAGGCATATAACATACTATATATATATATATATATATATATATATATATATGTGGTGTGGCATGTTAATAAATACTTAGTTGAGTGCATTGTGCAAAGTGTACGACAAGGGGAAGGGAGGTTGGGCAGCGAGCAGGGCAACGGCTCGTATGAGTAATTCCACATTTGGATTTTGATGTGGGAACAGAATAGAATGCGAGGCGAATCACGAACCTCGCGAATCCAAACCGAATTCAGTCAGGCGTCAAGCTGCTATAAAAACAACAACAAAAACACAAATGTACAAATTATAATGGGATAGTTAACGTTAAGATCAAAAGCTGATAATCGGCTGCCTTATTAACGGCTAACAACTGTTAAAGTTAACAGCGGGAATTTACAGAGAGTACTCTCCCTCTACCTCTCTCTTTCTCGCTTCTCCTCTTTTATCATTATAGGGTCAAGAGATATAGAGCTTGTAAGCTATAGCATAGCATCGGACTACTATATCATATAGATCTATATAGTCCATATATATACCTATACAGCTCTATGTAGTTATAGAGCTATATAAAGTATCGATACTTGTCTTGTCAGGCGCCTAATAAATTCGTTGTTCCGAAATATAATTTAATATAATTATAATTATAAATAACTGTTTGTTTCTGGTGCCACCGCCTCTAATGAGGCCAGAAAACATCCAGTCATCAGTCATTAGTCATTAGTCATTAGTCATCAGTCATCAGGCACTCAATCATTCAATCAATTTGTCCAATTTAGCAAACTGTAATTTGGCTAATGCTTTCAATAATTGACGTTCATTTTGCAGGGTGTAAAGAAGCCATTTGACCGGGTAATTCGGGCCAACATCGGCGATTGCCATGCGATGGGTCAAAAGCCGTTGACCTATTTGCGGCAGGTGAGTACAGGCATGCGATACAGTAAACACTCGTCTTCAATGACAATTTATTTTTTTGCTGCAGCTAATGGCGCTGACCATGGAGCCACGCCTACTGGACTCACCCGATTATCCAGATGATATCAAGTCGCGCGCTGTCGATGTTCTGGCCGGCTGCCTGGGCGGCTCGATGGGCTCCTACACCGACTCCGCTGGCATGGAGTTCGTGCGTCGCCAGGTGGCCGCCTTCATTGAGAAGCGCGACGGCGGTGTGCCCAGCGATTATCAGAACATCTATCTGACCGGTGGCGCCTCGCCAGGCATCAAGAGCATTCTCAGCTTGCTTAAGTGAGTATCTGAACGGGCTTAATCTTGCCAGGCAAGTAGTTCGAATCCGATTCGTTACTTCGTTCGGTTCATACATAGATCAGATCTTAGACAACTGTGCATCCAGTTCTGGATTCGAAACTTGGCTCTACATATTTTTTAGTTCTTTAAAGAACAACTGAATCGAGAACCGAAAATATCGTGAATTGAAAGTCAAGAACCGAACCGTTGCAACTTTTTAAAGTAAATTGTTTGTAAAAATATTAATTTGTTTTTCTTTTACTGTTAGTTACCAGGAGAACGGTCAGCTGCCCGGCGTAATGGTGCCCATCCCACAGTATCCATTGTACTCGGCGACCATAACCGAATTGGGCATGTCCAGGGTGGACTATTTCCTGAACGAGGACAAAGGCTGGGGTCTTGATCGCAAGGAGCTGCAGCGCTCGTTCGATGAGGCGAAAAAGCATTGCAATCCGCGCGCTCTGGTTGTGATCAATCCGGGCAATCCCACCGGCCAGGTGCTGACACGTGAGAACATTGAGGAGATCATCAAGTTTGCGTACGATAACAAGCTGGTGATCCTGGCCGATGAGGTGTACCAGGCGAATGTCTACGATAAGAACTCCAAGTTCTTTTCGTTTAAGAAGGTCATGAACGAGCTGGGCGAACCGCATCGCACCCAGGAGCTGATCAGCTTTCTGTCCGTCTCGAAGGGCTATCTCGGTGAATGCGGCATACGCGGCGGCTATATGGAAGTGGTTAACATGTGTCCCGACGTCAAGGCCGTGCTGACCAAGTCAATTACGGCCCAACTGTGCAGCACCACCGCCGGCCAGGTGGCGATCAGTGCTCTCGTCAATCCACCGCAGCCCGGCGAGCCGTCCTATGAGCTGTTCGAGAAGGAGAAGTCCGCTGTGCTGGGTGCGCTCAAGGAACGCGCCGAGCTGGTCTACAAAACGCTCAGCAGCTTCGAGGGCTACACGGTGAATCCCGTGCAGGGCGCCATGTACGTCTTCCCCAAAATTGAGATACCGCCCAAGGCTGTGGAGGCGGCCAAGGCCAAGAATATGCAACCGGATGTCTTCTATGCGTTCGAGCTGCTCGAGACGACAGGTAATATCAATTGCAATTAAATACAAATCGACGCATATAACGCATCTCTACAATTGTTCAACAGGCATTTGCATTGTGCCCGGCAGCGGATTCGGCCAATTGCCCGGCACCTATCATTTCCGCAGCACCATATTGCCGCAAACGGCTCTGCTGAAGGAGATGATGGAGAAGTTCCGTGTGTTCCATGCCGATTTTATGAAGAAGTACAAGTAGATGCCAACAGCATTGCGCTCCCCACCCATCCAGCAACCAAATTGAGACGTGAAACAGCTTTTAATTTTTTTTTCATCCCAAAATTATAAAGTGTATTTAATAAAACATAAAAGTAGTGAACCACTTATTTATGATAGTTGCGCGAGTTCCTCTACTCACGCTCGAGTTCGACCGTGTCTATTCGCATTATATACAACAAATATATATATATATACATATACAAATATATATGTGCCATATGTTTATGGTTTTTAAATAATAGAATTGAGGCACATTACCAAAATTGACAATAATGTTTGTTTGAGCAAAATAGTTACTTGTTGCTTTGTTGCCATCGTTTGAGATTGTTATGAAAATATATATATATATATATATTGTACATTTGATGTTCCCGCTAAATGTTATATATATTGTACTTTTGTTATAGAAAAATTATGTATCACAAATACAATTGGCATTCAGAATTTACAGATTGGCTTCTTTGCGCCCAAAAGTGTGCAATGCGCATTGCAATTGCTTGTTTTTCTTATTCGTTCTAATCAAGCACACTAGCAGTTACCCTGTAAAATGTCTATATATTATAAATAATCATGCCTCACATATTTTACCATCTTCAATAACATCTCTACTAATCGTTCATTCTGAGACACTCGTAAATATAGATGTAACAAATATCAAAATCAATTTTTTATTTGGCTTAAGACATACTTTCCTATTATATATATATATATATATACTTGTAATTACATTATAGCTAGCACATCTTTATCTGTATTTTAGTTCTTAAAAATAGTCTTAGAAGAGGGTTTACAGAGAGGATATAGCAAAGTTATGTTTCTTCAAAATCGATAAATATCGCTTTCCAGCCGCAGTTTGTTTTTGTGCTCAGCATAACTTCAAGATCGTATTAGCTCGAGTTCGTCCGTTATATAGTTGCCACATGAAGAATCGGTCGAACTTCACAATTCTACTCAGATATCTATCAGTGCGTTAGCTCTATGCGTAAAGGGTATTTGGTATTCGTTGTGTTTACCTTATGTGATCCAGGCGAGTAGCCAAATTAATCCTTTTCATTTCCGGACTCCAAAGTCGTGCATGGAAAGTGAATATCAACAGCGAAGTTTCCGGCTGCATCCCATCTAATTTCATCTGATTTTCTTGTTGCTTTTCCTGGATGGAAGAGGAAAACCTATATTTGAACCCAGGCCGCCTTCTTATCTACTGATTCAAACGCTTTACGCATTGTATTTCATAGTTTTTATTATGTTCACCTTAAATTGTCATATATATATATATTTTTTTTTTTTTTTTTACAATTTGTGTCGATAGATTACGAGCAAAAAAAAAAAATACAGGTGAAAAAAAAAGTATAGAAACATTCACAAAATACTCGTACCTTCCGCTCCGTCTAGTCAATCCGATTGCAGGCTGTTGTTGTTCTTTGTTGTTGTTTGTTGCTGTTGTGTGTGTGTGTGTGAGTGTGTGTATGTGTTGTGTGTATGTGTGTGTTGTTTTCTATAAGTTTCTCTCTCTTTAATCTCTATGCACTTACATCTAGATACACAGCAACAAACTCTACTCGCGGCTGCCTTCAAATAAATATGTTGTTGCGGCTTGGTTCGAAATGTTTCATAATTATAATTAAATTTCTATTTTTTTTTTTATTTTGCTTCTTTTTTACTTTTTTTTATTTGGTTTTTCTTGTTTGTTTGTGAGGAGCTGCTTTTGTCGTCCGAAATTCACAATTGTACACATATATGCATATATATATATATACTTATATATATATATATATACACGCATATATATAATCCGAAAAAAAAAAAAAAACTGGCTGTAATAGGAAATTTTTATTATTATTTTTTTTTTATGGCCACACTCGCGGCGCCTTTACACATGTACTAGTTGTGTGTGTGAGTGTGAGTGTGTGTGTGTGTGTGTGTAGGTGTGTCTGTCTGTATTTGTGTCTGTGCGGGTGGTTATGTGAAGAACTGTCTTATGAGCTGCTGCGCTGATTGCGGCTCCACCTAGTGGCGATCCCTCGAGTCCGAGCGGCTGCGTCGATCCCGTGAGAAACTGCGACTGCGTGTCCTTGAACGTCTCGGGGAGCGTGACCTGTAATTAGATGGTGTTTTGGTGGTTGGGTGGGGGCGGGTGATTGGTTTATGTTTATTTAAAGCATTAAGGCAGACAGAGTAGGACGAGTGAGTCAGACACACACACACACACACAGAGAGAGAGCGAGAGAGTGAGAGAGAGAGCGAAAAAGAGAGAAGAGAGAGAGAGAAAAAAATACAAATTAAATAGATTTTTAACACTTGCGTTTTGACACATATTATTATTATTTTGTTTTGTTTTTTTTTTTTTTATAAAGCTGTGCCTCCATTTCATTTCTATGGAGGAGCTGGGGGGAGTATTGGTGGTTGATTGGTCGGTGGTGCTGTCACAATTTGTTGTGGCTGTGGCGCTGCGTTGAGCTGACCTGAGCTGAGCTGAGAACAACCGTTGTTGAGCTACTTTGCAGGGTATCTTAGCTATGCCTTGGGCTATATCCCAAAAAACATACATAAACACAGTAGTAGCTTGTGGTGGTGGTGGTGGAGATTGGTGGTTGGTGGTTGGTGGCTTTTTGATGAGCGGAGCAGACTGAGTAGACTGTTGTTCTGGTAGTTTGTTGTTATTGTAGTTGTTGTTATTGGTGAACTAAAAGTAGCTGTTGTTGTTGTTGTTGTTGGTGTGGTGATGGTGGGTTTGTTGTTGGTGTGGTGTGCTGTGGTGTGGTGGTTTGTGTGCGTGTGTGTGTGTGTGCTGATGCTAATACTGGTTTTCAACAGCTGCGCTGCCCATACGCACACACATGTACAGACACACAGACGCACGCACACACAGACGTGAAGAGAGCGCGGCTCAAAACGCAGCAGCTGAAGAGAGGGCTGAAGAGCTGAAGAGTGGGTAGATCGTCCGCAGTTGTTGTTGTTGCTGCTGTTTCTGCTGCTGCTGCTGCTGCCTCTGCTGTGTGTGCGGTACTTTGTTTCTTTCTTTTTAGTCTAACTGTTGTTGTTACTTTTTCTTGTTGTTGTAATAAAGCAGACAATTAGCGGGTGAGTGTGTAGAGGAACAACAACAACACACAAAAAAAAATGCATGTTAAGTGAACGATAACGATAACGATAAACGATAAAAAACCAAGAAAGTTCTGTTAGCTTCGGCTTGCCGAAACTCAAATACCCTTGCAGACATGCGGCAGATGGCATATATAATAAAAACTACAGTGATCGCAATTCAATTAGAAATCGTGAAATGTTATTTTATGAAAGAAACAACAAATCGTTTAACAAAAATTAAATATACCAGCAGACATATTTATATTTAGATAATTGTTATTATTAATTTGATGTGCGAGCGATCACTGTACTTTGTATTGAACCAAGACCAAGACAACAACTCTGCGACTTGACTATATACAGCAATATATAGTAGTTCGATGCAACGCTGCCAAGTGATCAGCCACTTGTTCAACTTGATCAATTGATTTTATGATTCATAAAAAAGTATTCCTGGATAGATAGATATATATGTATATCTATATAGTGATACGATTCAGTCAATCTGCAACATATTTGCTACTTTTGGCAAAAAAAAAAATAGAAGCATCTCTGCCAAGTTCCAGCTGGGCGAGAAGTTGGCTTGGATACAGCTAGAAGCACGAAGGAACATGGGTTCGATCCAATTCTAACTCTATCTATTGTGAACTGCTGCAAGGGTATTACGAAAATGGCAAAAAGATAACAACAAAATAATGGAAAAATATACAAAAATATAAATAAAACTTGCGTTATTTTTTTTTTTTTTTTAGCTACAGCTAAAAGAAAAAATTGGAAACAATTTTACATACGCTTTGCTTATCTTTTGCTTTTCTTTTTTTGTGGCAGTTGCTTTGCGTGATAATCGGAGGTTGTGGTTGGTGGTTGGTTGGTTGGTTGGTTGTTGTTGTTGTTGGTGATAATTGGTGGTGGTTGTTGTTGTTGTTGTAGTAGTTGTTGTTGTTGTTGGTACGCTTGCGGTTGCAGGAGTTGTTGCAGTTGAAGCTGAAGTTGTTTAGGTGAATAGTGAAGAAGCGCAGCGCAGGCTGAATTTGAAGATTCATAAACATTTTTGATGGAGATGCTCGACGCAGGGTGTAGGGGGATGGGGTGGCCAACCCGGGCATGTTGTTGTGGAAGGGGTGCAAGAACTGAGATGAGCCTAGGAGCTAGAGCAACAACAAAAGAGATGGTTAAAAACAAGGACCCCAATGCATGTTGCATGCTGCATGTTGTTGAAGTAGCTGCTGTTGTTGTTGCTGTTGTTTCTTGGTGATTGCTGTTGTTGAAGTTCTTGCTTGATTGGCTGACTGGCTGATTGGCTGATTGGCTGATTGGCTGATTGGCTGCTTGGCTGTTGGTCGTTGTCGGTGGCAGGCTGGCTTATAGATGACATAAGATGAGGTTCATTTTGTTTTTGGGGACAGAAGCACGACCGAGGCTGAGAGGCGTTGCAGAAGACGCGTCTAGGACTGCAAGTTGTAGTTGTCTACAGTTGTTGTGGCTGTTGCAAAGCGTTGATCGATTGACTGGTTGATTGACTGGTTGGTTGGTTGTTTGGTTGATTGATTGATTAATTGATTGATTGATTGACTGGTTGACTGGTTGGTTGGTTGGTTGGTTGGTTGTTGGTTGGTGTAATTGGAGTTAGATTTGATTGCTGCTGGGTCAGTAGTTGCACTTGCTTGTTGCTGTTGTTGTTGTTGGTGTTGTTGTTGTTGTTGTTGATAAGTGTTGTTAATAAATGAGATAGCAAATGGTCGTTGTTGTTGTTGTTGTTGATGTTGTTGTTGGTACGAAACGAGATGAAGTATGAAGATTGTTGTTGCTGTTGGTGAAGTTGCGACGACAGCTGCAGTCAATTGATTGATTGATTGACCGACTGATTGACTGCTCTCACGGTGGCACGTGGCACGTGGCACTTGCTGATTTTTGTGTGAGTGTGTGTGAGAGTGTGTGTGTGTGTGTGTGTGTGTGCATGTGGTATGAGCATGAGTTAGAGTGAGTGAATGTTGTATTGTGTTGCAGTTGCAGTTGCAGTTGTTGCTGATGCAGGTTGTAGCTGCTGCTGCTGCTGCTGCTGCTGCAGTTGGCTGCAGCTGATGAATGGTGATTGGATTGCCCCTTGGCTGATAAATAGATGCGTACGTTAAGTACATAATGTTGTTGAGAGCTTGCGCAGAGGAACTTGTGTTGTTTTTGTTGTGATGTGTTGCTGTTGCTGTCGCTATTGTTGTTGTTGTTGTTATTGCAGTCAGCGGAATATATCGTATTTGTTGAAATCGACAATTATCATAAAGCTGCACAATTTGGTTGGGCGTGTTGTTGTTGTAGTTGGTGTTGGTGAAATGTGTGTAAGAGGAGGAGCAGGAGCTGTTGTTGTTGTTGTTGTTGTAGTTATGAGACGTGAAGTTGTTCTTGTTGTTGTTGTTGTTGTTGTAGTAGTTGTACTTGTTGAAGGAAGAGGAGGAGTAGTAGAAGTTCTAGTAGTAGTAGTAGTAGCTGTTGTTCTTGTTGTTGTTGTTCTTGTTGTGCTTGTAGTAGAAGTAGGCTTTATCCTGCAAAATGATTGTGAAACCACATTAAAACTGAGCCCCAATCCTCGATGATTTTTGTTTCTATTTTTAACAATTATTTTTTTCTTTTTTACTAAACACAACAAATTTGTACAACGGCCAGGCCGCATTTCGAGTAACAAGCGGGCAAACGGGTCGGGGGAGGGGAGAAAAAAAATCTCTGTTGCGGGGTGTTGGCGAAACAAATGAAGTACGTGAAAAAAAAAAAACAACACAAAAACAAAAAAATATATATATATATATATGGAACGCATCCACTTTGAATCTGAGCGTCCAACCCTTGTTTATCGATTAACGATACTCGGACTTGTGAGATTTTTTTTTTCTGTGCACACAATTGATGCGCACGCTACTGTAAATGTGTGTATGTGTATGTGTGCGCTGTGCTCACTTTTACAACCGGTACTGCAATATTTCTTGTATGTATACGCACATTGGCGGGCCCGTTTCATATACATATAAATATATATATATATTTTTTTTTTTGCTTGCCCCAAATCGATTTTTCATACTTTTTTTTTTTTTTTTTGGCCAGCTCATATGCAATGCACAACGTTTGCGATGCCACATATGCACACACATATATTTGTATATACATATATACAGAATGGCTTATACATATGCGTAAAAAAAAAAACTGGTGATGCACGGACAGTGCAAAGGGGGCAGGGAAGATCGGAGTGGTACTCACCTATAACGTCCACCAGCATCGCCAGCGCGAGCAGCTGCACCGCCGCCGCCACCGCTACCGCTGCGGCCGCCACGACGGCCACCTCCGCCGCCACCGCCGCCGCCGCCACCGCGTCCTTCGCGCGAACGGCCAGAGGACATTTCGACGCGTATGCGTGTGCCACAGCAGCGTGTGCCGTCAAGACCGCGTGTCGCATCCTCAGCATCGCGACGATCCTCGAACTCGACGAAGGCAAAGCCAGGCGGATTGCGGGCGACCCACACGTTGCGCAGAGGTCCGTATTTGCTGAACGCGTTCTCAATCTCATGTTTGGAGGCCGAGGAGCCCAGATTGCCCACGTAGACTTTGCAGGCCAAATCCCATTCACGATAGCGGGGCATGGTGTGTTTATATATATATATATATATATATCTATATATATATGTGTATATAAATATATACGTAGAAAGCGTTTGCTAACTTTAACTAAGGTTTTTTTTTCTTTAGCCAAGTATTAATTGCGTCTCTAGGTATACACAATTTTTTTTCGCAGGCAGCAGGCAGACACAACCACGCTTACGTAGAGAAAAATTAATTTGTGATTGTGGGCTAAAAACAAGATGGCAGCCAATTATCGATGTGCATGCCAGACATATCGATAACATTGACTTATCGCTGAATAGCAGCCCTGGTATTTTGACAGCACAGCTGAGCTCTACTATTATTTAATCGCACAGCGTTTCGTTGTATTTCACAAAAACTTCAATAAAACAACACAGTACAAAATGGCTAAAAGCCCCGAAACCGTTTCTCTGGACCAACTGGACAAGGATCAAATGAAAACGGTAATTAGCGCGGCGCATTTGATTGATAAATCCGCTGCAAATGTGATGCAATGCGCAATCGAATGTGCCGCCCGAATGTGATTATTTCTGGCAATCAAACTAAACAACGTGCATATAGTTTTCAGATTTCCTAATGTCCTACAACAAACTTTCCGAAATGTGCTTTACGGACTGTGTACGCGATTTCACATCACGCGATGTCAAAGACTCTGAGGTAAGCGGCAAATTACAAATTGAACTCCGACCAAAGGATATATCATAATGGTATTCTTGCTTTGCAGGAGAAATGCTCGCTGAATTGCATGGAAAAGTACCTGAAGATGAACCAGCGTGTATCGCAGCGCTTCCAGGAATTCCAAATGATTGCCAACGAGAATGCTTTAGCCATGGCCCAGAAGACCAATAAGCTGTAGAGCACACAGTTCGAGTTACTAAGTAGTTTAGTTAACAATACAAATTCACACCGATAGCGAAGCTGAGCTAAATAAAAATGCATTTTTGTTGCATTTGTATGGGTCCTTATCTAGCAATTAAATAAATACCAAAATAAAAGCAATGTAAATCATAGTTAAGGTTGTTAATCGTATACATAATGTACTTGTTTATTGCCGCTGTTCTAATTAGTTAGCAAAGGCAGTTAAAGGATACAGTTCCGGGCTGAGATCTCAGACGGATCTGTGCATCTGATGCCATAGTCAGTGCTATTTAAAAGTTGGCCTGATGCCTTGCTCGTGTGCATGCTTGCTCTATCTCCCTCACTCTCGCTCTCTCTTTCGGTAACTTTAGCATCTGCTTCTGTTTCGTGCACATGTTCTTAAACGTTTGTCAGACTGAGAAAAACAACTATTTACTTTGATGAGATTTATAAAGATAACTAGAGATCTCTTATTTTATTAATTTATGAAGTTGTTGACAGGGTGGGACCACATATGTGTTCCTTATAATAATTGCATGTTACAAATAGAAAAAACAAAAAAGAAAGTGGGGACAAATGTAGTTGCGTTGTGCCACACGGCAACCAAGGGAGAAGGAGGTGGGAGTGTTTTAGCAGATCAGCCTCATAAATATTATTTTTAGAATTGGGCGCCGCGCAGTTGCTTATGTGCTAATGCCTAAAACTACGTTTAAGTAACGCTGACAGGGGCTGTAATTACACGTTAACGATCTCGACATGATAATATCTAGCTACACACACACACAGACACGCACACACAGTCACACACACTAGCCAGTTGTCGATGCAAGGACCACGGTGATCGGTTACATTATTACATATGCTATAGAAGCCATCGCCTGCGGCTTGCTATTCAATACTTAGGGCTACACACGCTTTATTGGCCTGGAGCTGCAGCTACGCTCAGTTGTGTTCAGTGGCTGGTGCCGCCCGCCTCCGATGGAAAGCCCTCCGCCTCATTGATCAGTGCATATTCGAGAATGACGCGACCCTCTTTGTATCTGGAAAGGCAACAATAGTGTGAGTGAGCGATTTAGCCCCCTATATACGAATGACATGAGGACTATTCATACTTTTGCGTCTCCTCGGTGGCAAACTCATACATCCAGCCGAGCTTGGCGCCACAGTTCTTGCACATAACATCGCGCACCATATGACGGCCCGTAAGCATCACACGCTCCTGTATGGCGCTGAACGTCAAGTTGACCACGCGCTTAAACAGATAGGCGCGTCCTGCGGATAATATGTATATATATATATATATGTTTATATAACAATCAACAAACAAGCTGCAACAATAAATCGTGTATACTCTCTGCTTACCCGTGGCGCCAGTGAAGCGTGTGCTGATTAATTGGCTGCGATTGGTCAAATTGGTGTGGCATTGGGCGCAGTTGAACAGCTTGAGGCCGCCAAGGTGCTCCAGAAAGATGCGGCCCATACTTGTGCGTGTACTTAGTTGTTTCGAGTTTTTATCAGAGCACTTCTATTGTCCCTGTCTGTGCGTTTCCGCTACCCTTTGCGCTCGTTTACCTGCCTTTAATTGCAGTGTTTGTCTGCGCCTGTATGTTTGTGTGTGTGTGTGCGTGTGCGAGCGTGCGTTTCTTTGTTTGCTGATGCTGAGAATGTTGAGAAATTGTTGTCACGAAAGTGTTATTAATAACAGTACGCAACGAGTTTGCGTATACTTTTGCGCAGCGCTGCTTATCTGCAGTGTCTTTTTGTTTTTGGGCGAAAGAGAAAAACAAACTTACAGCTGTGTAGGAAACTGTGCTGTGGCACAATCAGATGCAAAAATGTACAAAAATACAATAAATATGCCAGAAAGTGCACAAGTAACTGTTGCTGACTTTGAATTAGAACACAGCTTGCCAATTACGACGCCTGTGACAACAACAAAAACATAAAGAAAATAGCACTGCAATAACAATGCAACGCTTTCTAGGGCTGTCGCACAAGTATCGATACTGTGCTGTTATCTATATTGTATTATATGGGATTTTTCATAAGCATTGCTGTGCTTTTCGGTTAAACATAAGTTGCAGCACATTAAATTGATCGTTTGTTATTTTAGTAATATTCTAGGCAACTTGTAGCTGTTAGTAAATGACTAAACATTTAGTTGCACCAAAGTTAAGCAATCGAGTAGTTGAAGTACTCGATATCGTTTCAAATGCTGACGCCCTGGTCAACAGCTGTTCGCTACACGTGATTGTGCAATTGTTGTTGCTGCGATCGCCGCCCACCTAACGCTGCGCTGGGGAAATCTTTCCGGCAGCGTTTGGCGTTTTTAAAATATTTGGAATATTTTCTATTGGAGTTCAGTATCATGTGTTTTAAAATTCAAATATAGTAAACTGTCCTGGCCACCACAAAATGGACTCCGAAGACTAAGAGCGCCTGCGGAGACCATGCTAAATTTCATTTCAATCGCTTAGAGCTAGTGCGAATCGGTATTTATCACAACGGCAAGAACCTATATACATCCATAATATCAGCGAAAGATGTACCTCCTGCGACGAAAACTACGAATCCTGCTCTCCCGGGGCAGCTACAGCATATTCCGGCATGCGGCGACGGGAGCTGGAGGCGGCGCCGGCGCCGGTGTCAGATCTGGAACACTGCAGAAAATGCGCGAATGGCATAGCAGCGCATTTAGCAATAAATTTCTACTATTTACCAATGTTGGCATCTCGCTAACGCTCAGCTCGGTGGGCGACATTCTCGAACAGCAGCTGGAGTTGTACAATAACGAGATCGAGACATACAGCAGCACACGCACCCGGCACATGGCGACGAGCGGCGTGGCCGTTGGCATCATATGCCATTATTGGTATCAGATGCTGGACAAATATCTGCCCGGTCGCAGCATGCGTGTGGTGGCCAAAAAGATTGTTCTCGATCAATTGATCTGTTCGCCGCTCTACATATCCGCCTTCTTTGTGACGCTGGGCATACTGGAGAGAAAGGACGCGCACGAGGTGTGGGAGGAGATCAAGGAGAAGGCCTGGAAGCTCTATGCAGCCGAATGGACCGTCTGGCCGGTGGCGCAGTTCGTCAACTTCTACTGGATACCCACACACTATCGCATCTTCTACGATAATGTGATCAGTCTCGGCTACGATGTGTTCACATCGAAGGTGAAGCATTCACCCTCACATCTGCCCATGACCACCGCCACATCGTCGACCATGAAGAAGCTGACAACGCAACAGGCCTAGCTAATGCATACAATGCCTTTTCCTTAACATTTAGTTTATTTAATATACACCCAAATATCTTTGTAAATACTGTATGCATTTTTTTGCAATGCACACGCCATGAGCTTTAACAGCGCGATAAATGTACCTTGACGCTAGCCGCGCTGCGGCTGCTCTCTCAATAAAACAAAAATGGGCCAAAATGCGGCGACAATCGATCAAACCAACGAAACTGGTCTCCATGCTAACTGGATCATTGGCCATCATTGAGATGTGCTTCGCTCTGCTCCGCTGTGCTCTGTTTCTGATCTGATGCAATTCGATTGCGGCTGCCAGTCACTTGTCTGGCAACAAGTGCAACCGGTTCCGACCAACAATTGCCAGCGAGTCGGTGAAGGATTTTTCGAGCACAACGAACGCTGCCCAAAATTGGTCTTTGGCAATAATTCTCGTTTGTCAGCTGCGCCAAGAAAGTAACTTTTAACATCTCTTGGCGCACGAGCGTTCCACTGGAACGGAAACATGTCGCAGCCACAGATTTGGCTGTGTGGATGACAATGATGCGAATGACGCACGCTTTCAACTGTTTTGCTTTTTTCTTTTCTCATTTGTTTTTTTTTTTTTTTTTTTTGTTCACGCTGATAAGCGCGAATGGGAAAAGATTCTGATTGGGATGTGCCGGCAGGCAGCAACACGCGATGCCACGCCTCGCATTTGATAAGCGCCCCTCGGTTGCCAACTACGAAAGCAACAAGAAATGACTTAAAAAATTTGTAGCCGCAGTTAAATATAAATCAGAGGAGCCCATCCAAGAACCGATAAGGCGCACTCACAGATAAGGCACTGTCACATACATTTAATGTACCCACATCCAAGTGTTATATATATTATATACATACATTTGACAGTCATATATATATACTATGGGTACAGGCATATCCATTAATGAAATGCCTATCTCAAGCTGTGGGGGGCATGACGAACGGAATCTTATCGCAGCCGTTTGCAATTCGCAACTTGTGCTTGACATTGATAATGAAATTGGTTTGTGAAACAAATCAAAGCCAAGAAATATGAATAACAATAATAATAATATTAATAATAGCCATAAGAATGCTGCAGTATATTATATTTATATTGACAACGACCTTGATAATGCACAGATAATCAGACGCTCGCAATTCCCGGGTGCCCCGCTTAGGGCCCTTGTGTAGGCCCAGCAACAGGTGATCCACTCACAGCAAAGATTTCGAATTTGAATATATATATATATATATCTATACATATATGTATATATAATTCGCATTTCAATTCTTGCTCCATGCCAATCCCAATGCGGGCTTGGCGATTGTAAACTGGTTTTCGTAAGATTAATTTCCTTTTCTTGTGTTATTTTCGGGCCAAATTGGCAAGAGGAAGAAAACACGATATGAGTTAGCAACCGAAACGTGATTGCTAAAAAAAAAAACCAACCAGGCCTCCAAATGAACGAAAGTTCATTAAATATACGTATTCAAATACGAACCGTCGAAACGTCAAGTATCGATTGACAAAAAAAAAAAACTGTCATTTTGAAATTGTTATCGATAACTAATCCATTTTAGCCTGTCGAACGCCGAACGCTTCCTGCGGTCTAAAAATACGTATTATCAGTTGCAAGGGGTTTTTTTTATTAATAGCATATTCTTTACGATATTGGATTTGGGGGTATATCGAATTTGATTTGGACCCACCGCATGTTTGCGTAAAAAGTTCGAGAACATGCGTTTGCATATATGTATGTACATACATATATATGTTTGTGTTCAGCCACAAGGTTGTTGCCAATGCTGTAATTCTAACCTAAAAAAAAACAACAACAGAAAAAAATGCCAACTTGTTTTCGAATTTACTGCAAATGACGTGCGGTTTATTGTTGGCGTCGCCATTGACCGATCGCACAACAGCATAAAAGCACGTAAATAAATGTGGGGTAAATGCGCTTATTTACAAGATGCTGACAACAAATTGTGCCTCCCTTGTCGCGCGCTATCCACCGTTATCCAACATGTTCTTTTAAGGAGGGAGGGGGGGGGGGGGGTCTTACGTAGGCGCACGCGGATTGGCCAATTTTCTGGGCTCGTCTGTTGTGGCTCTCTGCGATAAAAGCAAAAATCAAACACAAATATATCGCGAAACAAAAAAAGAAGGCGTCTTTGGCAAAAGAGAGCGCAGATCGTATGGCAATTGTGGCGGGCGCATTCAAAGAGCGCGACACACGCGAACCAGTTTTGTAAGAAATTGCCAGAGTGCTCGCAAAAGAGAACAATTTACAGAAGCGAACAGATATCGAAGCACACATACAAACAAACATACATGCATGCATATGTGTGTAGATAGCAGCATTTAAATTGGACACTTGTGCGTTTGTATGTATGTATGTACTGTTGTCTGTTTGTGTGAATATTTGACTTGTTGGGTGAGCAGATTTTTTGCGGTTTTTTTTGTGTTTTTTTTTTTGTTTTTTTAGGTTTTTTTATGCCACGCGCAATTTAATATGAAACACAGCAAACCAGCTCAATATTTGCCTAAAGCTCAACTTCAAAATACCTGTACCTGGTATCGATTACTTTATGCATTAGTCGAGTAGCGATAACAGTGCATATCAGCAGCCTTTAATGGTGATTAATAAAACGGTTGTTGAGCTTAAGCAGGGCTACCATTTAAAAGTGAATTAAAGAGATTGGCTAAATACTGATATAAAACACCTGCTCTGCACTACACACATACCCTATACCCTCTAATGAATGGGTTGTTGTGTTGTATATGTATATGCAAAGTAAAATGTTGTCTTAACATAAACGGTCGCTGTTACCCCTATGTATATATTATGTATATGCAATGTAAAATGTTGTCTTAACATAAACGGTCGCTGTTACCATCGCGGGGCACACGTGTCGTTGAGTTTCTCAAGCGTCGTTAAGTTTCTCAAGTAGGCGATTGACTGGCCGATCTTGACTTACATATATAACGTATTTATATTGTAGATGTTCAACTTTGTGCGGCATTCATCTCTGCACGTGATTTAAACGCGAGCAAGTCCATAAAGTTGACAATTTAAAGATCATAAAATCTTTTAGGATAGGCCATAAAAACCGGTTGTTCAGTTGAATTATTTTTGGACAAAAAAAAAAAGACGACAAAAGCCGCATCAGCTTTATCAGTCCCAGCTCTCGCCCCCCCCCCCCCCCGCTTCACCGCGGCGGGGTTAATAAATTGTTGTTGGCATTAGCCTTGAAAGCATTGCAAAAGCCAAAAATATCAGCGCATAGTTTTTTTTTTTTTTTTTGGGGAATGCGAGAGATAGCCGGCACGACTGGAGAGAGTTCTTGTCTTATTATCTATTTTTGAATGCCAAAGCCAAAGCTCGGCAGTGAACATGAAAAGCACGGGCCTGCTCGACCTTGGAAAACAGGCCAGCATGGAAAATCATCTCAAGAAAAAACAAAAAAAAAAAAAAAAAAAAATACGCAGCACGCGTAAGCAAATAAATCAAGAAGCGCCCACGAGTTCTGGGAATCGTTAAAAAGCCAGACAGCTCTACATATATATATATATATATATATATATATATATATATAAATAAATATATATTAAGCATATAGGAAAGCTTTCTGTGGAATACCATATTCGATTGACTAACTGAAAGCTTAAACAGCTCCGGACTTTGAGAGAATTCAAATGATATATTTTTCGGGCTCTTTATTTGGAACAGACTTGAACTAAGTTTATTTTCCGATTTTCATTTTTAATTAAAATCTGCCCGTTCTAATGGAAAATAATGCCTTGTTGTGCGTATTTTCCACAAGAAATTTCGGGCTAAATTAGAAAACTAATCCTAAGTTATTCGAAGTCCTCCAGAGTTTCTCTGAGATAATGATATAATCAATTTTGGGCTTACCTTTAAACTGTTCATATTAAATAATATGGAAATTAGAACTCGAAGCTACGTTTTTTAAGCAAAGTTTCTTCTATTTTTTGTATATATAATTCTATATAATATATATATCTTTGATCGATTTCTGGTATTTAAATAGTTTTGAGCTGTGGCGCATTCGAATTCCATTAGCGTGTTCATGTCAAATGGAAGCTAATAAATGTTGCAGTTCATTCAGAGATATTCGTCTGGCGGAATCAATCAAATGACTTGCAAGAGCGCTTATCGCCGCAGAAGATACTGGGCCGCGTTACTGAATGATCTGGCAACATTATGTTCGCGTTGTCATTGTCAGGCGCTGATAAAACCAACAAACTGATCGCGATCATGTGCCCTGTGTGTCAGCCGAAAGTTGTTTTTTTTTCTTTGCTCTATTTCTCTATGCCCTGCACATAGTTAAGCACAGGGCATCCCAGCTGTGACCAACGGCATGTAACTGTCAACAGGGTGGCAACTCGAATGCTGTTAAGTATATGCTCCCGTTAAGCATTAAATGATCTGGCAACTTGGTTCTTGAATTCAAAGTCTTGGCCTGGAGCTACTCGGAGTTATGCCTGGACCCTCGCAAATTGAAAGAGCTTTAGTAAGTAGATTATATATTCTTTTTTCATACTAAATAAAGGCTGAAGTGAAGAAGAAGCATAGCCACAGGGCATCTGCTAGTCGTACACACCCGAATGCAGCACACAGACACGAAGAGTGTGCAGAATGACAAGTATTCGATAAGCCTCGGATCTGCGTGCAGGGTAACTGCTAGTCGTGCAGCTCAGCTAGTATTCTGTTGTTGTTGCTCCTGAAAGTTATCCAAGGTATCTTTAACCGTGCCGCGCTTTATCTGCACTTGATGAACGACCGCAGCAAATTTGTTTTTGCTTTTCTTTTGGGTTTACCTGGGCCCGGAAATTTCTAAGTAACGTGGAGTGTCGTGTTGCCACATTATTATTCTGTATAGAGTTTGGTATTTCGGCTAAAAGGGGGTGTGGTGGGAGAGGGCGGGGCGTCTCTAATAAATAAGTGCTAAAAGAACGCGCAAACAAATGTGGCCGAAGATTCTCAAGTAAACACACACGGGCATACATGTGTGTGTGTGTGTGTGTGTGTGTGTGTTGGGGGTGTGTGCTGGCAGCGTTCTTTTCTGTTATCTGTTTTCTTTTTCATATTCTATTTATCTGTTATTATAAACTGTTTTTTATTTTTGGTTATTTTGCTTTGACGTAAATGCTGCAGAAATGCCAAAAAGACGAAACAACAGCAAAAAACGAAAGAAAGCAAAAGTTCTGTGGATTGTACAGATTCGTAGTATAACGTATATATATATATATGCAAATATATATATTATAGTTAGGAAGATAACTCAATTGCCTGCAAAGCAATGCGTTCATAACCTCAACATGTCAATATTAACAGTTAATTATTCGTTAACATTGTCATGTTGTTAACAGCTACAGTTACACTCATTAACAGTTAATTATCTGTTAATGTTTAGCTCAATCATGTTGAGGGTATGAACACGAAGCTTTACAGGCAATTCATTAACAGTTAATTAACATGCAGGTATTTAGAGTTTGGCTATATTATTTTGTATTAGATAATTTCTTAAGCTTTTATCTAGAGCTCTGAACAATGGTTTGATTGACATTAGGCAAAAATTATCCAAATGAAGTTGAAGTCGAGCTCAAAACTCAAAATAGAAAGATTATCCAAGGAGTAGAACTATGAAAACAAGTCGGAAGCCGATCAAACAGATTAAAAGATTGTCAAAAAACTGTCTTAAACGAAGTCTTCAATGAATATTCACAAATATTTTTGAATATCAAAAGTAAAAGTTGTAGTAAAAGCCCATCTTGGCATGACGCTACCTGACATCTTTCTTTTATATATAGACAAAAAAAAAAAAAGAAAAAATGCTTAGTCTTTTCTTAAGAAAATATTCTACAAATCTTTCACATACATATACCTAAACTTGAGAAACATATATGTATGTGTATAAACCTTGATTACGTTGCCGGAGACCCCTTTAACCCGCATCGAAATGGATTTGCATTGCGGCGACTGAGAGAGTACAGCCCGACGAGACATATAGACGATGTCAGCCCAATATCGTGCCATACGTAAGTGCGTTCCGAGTATTACGCTTCATTCAGTATGCTATTCCGTTGTAAATTTGTACGGATCGACTTTTGCTTACGTCATTGGGAGCCGAGCTAGATTCAATTTAAGGTTTAAGTATCTGGCGTTTGTGCTAGCTAGCAAATAGTTCAGATAGTTATGTTAGATAGTTGAAAACAACAATATGATAAATTCTCTTCAATTCCTACAAAAATATTTACCATGAGTAAAACAATACAACTTGCAGCTGCAATAAGGGGGGGGGGGGGGGGGTAGGGTTGGGGGTTGGGATTTGCGGCTTGGGGCTTGGGGTTGGGATGTACTTGCTTGACAGCGCGATGAC
Organism: Drosophila virilis; assembly: GCF_030788295.1. Taxonomy (NCBI): domain Eukaryota; kingdom Metazoa; phylum Arthropoda; class Insecta; order Diptera; family Drosophilidae; genus Drosophila; species Drosophila virilis. The sequence continues at coordinate 13,209,568 of NC_091543.1, forward strand.
GCGCTTCGGTTATCAAGGTGAGAGCTGGCAAAACAAAATGCTTGTAAGTGTGAGCAACAAAAGCAAAATAACAAACAACAACAACAAGCAAGGCAGGAAGAAGAACAACAACAACAACAACAACAACAACAACAACAACAACAACAACAACAACAGGCAGAACGGGCCGCAAGTGCTCAGATTGCGCATACGACGCGTGTGCTGCGCAAAAATCAAAACAAAATAAATGTGAGTCAAAGAAAAACTACAAATAATAAAAAAAAAAAAGTGGGCCCGTTTGCTGGCGAACGCGCCTCCAAAAGCACACACACACACACACACACATCTACACACACACACACACACGTTGTTGTTGTTGTTTTTCTCAGTTGAGCATCAGCTTTGCATTTCGCTGCCACAGCGTTTGCTGCACGCGCCTCCGATTGTGTCACTTGATATGCCACTCAATACACACACACACACACACACACACACACACACACACACACACACACACACACACACACTGCTTTAGATAGACAGCCACGAGTTACTTTTGTATACGACAGTCATTCATCAACTTGTTTTTGCCTTCTGACAAACAAGTGCGGCAACAACAACAGCAACAACAACAGCAACAACAACAACAGCAGCAGCAACAACAACAACAACAATTATTGTAACGGCAGCAACAAGTGCCACAAGTTGACAACAATAACAGACCATCATATATACCCTACATATGGCGCATGCATTTGTTGGCAATATCTTTATGGCTCGTAAAAGTTCAAAACAATAAACAGCTAAACAAAAAGATTTACAAATTGGTTGTCAGGCGCGCAGAAGTTGTCTTGGTTCGAACCAACGACTTTTCTTTTCGATTTGAGCCGTTAAACAGCTGGTTCGAACCTTTGGATTATGCACAGTTTTAATTGAAACAATTTAACCCGGTTTCAAGCATGTCGAAAGCCAGTTAAATGTATCGAATCGTAAAAGTAAAGTAGCTGGTTCAAACCACTTGTAAAATTCTGAAAAACTCTGTACTTTACTCGTTTCGGTTCATTTAATGCTTAAAATATTTTCAATTTAGTTATTTATGATTAACCGATTCGCAACCTTAACTCTTTATTTACATATTTGATAATGGATAACATTTGATATTTGATAATTAACAGAAATTGGCGTACAGAGCATTTGCTGGTCGTGCATTTGTTTTAACCTGTTTTCCATCTGCATATTTCTTTTCATGCTCTTGATTATTCTGTTTACTTACGTATTTTTAATTTAATTTAATTGAAATGCCCGCTGGCAACAGTTCATAGAATCTAGATGATAATGTCTGAAAATAGTTTGTTTTTTTTTTTTTCTTTTTCCATTACAAAAATTGAGTACAAAAATAGTATATAATTATACCAATAAAAGCAGGCAGAACACCTGTGCACTCTGAGCCTGGTTGATAATGCTTTAAAGCATTTGTTTTTGTCCAAACGACAAAAGAAATAATCAAATTAAAAAAATATATATAATAAATATTCAATTTAAAGCTTACGTAAAGCATTTGTATAGAAAGCCGTGCACTCTATCTTTTTCAACTTTCACCTTGTGTCCTATTCGCAATCTATTTACTGGCAGCACGGGTTGCTATACGATTGATCTGCACAGCGTGGTGAGGGGGAGGGGGAGGGGGAGCATACAAAATGCTTAAATAAGTGTTAAATAAGTGAATGTTTCCCTGTTCTCAGATTTATGAGAAAACCCTTGTATAATGTATTGGAAACTTCCAACAATTTGAATTTAATTTTCTGTATTCTTATTCTTGCTTTCAAAACTGTTCTTCAATCAAAAAAAAGATGCCTAGATTGAGTAAGAAATGCATATGAAAAGAATATTTTCACTGGAAGCAAGATAAAAACGTTCTCGCTGGAAGCAGGATACAACATTTCTCACTGGAAACAAAAATTCCCTCTTATTTAAGCCCTTGTAATATGCCCTTATAAATATTGGGAAATTTTAATTTCACTAAGCATTTTATTCGCAGCTTATGTCGAAATCCTAGTTGTTTTCCTTGTTTTTCATTTCGGAAGTTTTTCCATGTACATATACATTTTTATGGAAGGAAATTCACGTTTGCCACTTGACAAACGATATGATAAGGTGCATTAACTTGGTTTATGATCAGTTCCCGATTACATAAGTCGCACAGCTCGACTTTCCTTCTGGGAATAACACGTATAGCTTCTATTCAAATACCCAACGATAAGCACTATCATGGAGCTTAAAGGGCCTTTGTCTCAATACGTTCATGTAGCTGGAAGTAGGGCCACAATTGAGATACACAGATTGTGTGCTATCCTTGGCACGCTGGCCCCCTCCAATGAAGGTCACAGAGCGCTGACCCACTGAGAGCCCCCACACACACACACACACACACAGTTACAGAGTATTACATGATGTTCTGGGCATATCCAGCTATGCATTGAGTCAAACATCCCGTACATTGACATGGGAAATACGCACACAACGAAAGTGCCGGCGTGCGTGTGTGTGTGTCTGTGTGTAGTCGCATCGCGTGATCACGATAAGCTGCTTGTAATTGCGAGAGCAGCAAGAAGAGAGCGGACAAGCAAAGAGTAAAGAGAGCTGTAAGAGACGAAACTCTTAAGTGAGCCAAGGATGGAACTAGAACTTGATGGAAACTGTTATGCATGGCAAATGCTGCAGCGCAATCAACAGTTATGGCTGATGCTACAGTCGCTGATATAAGTATTACATCAGCCAACTGGAAATTGGAATATTCGATTAAAACTTGACATCTAACACACACGTTTGGCCCGAGCATATTGTTTGGCCTGGGAAATATGTACCTGGGAAGTACAGATTACACAGACACCACGGCTTATCGGCGGGAAATTAGTAAAACAAAAACGAAAAAAAAAAAAAAACAAAAACCAAAAATTACCGCTAGGAAAAACAACGAAATGTGCACATCATGTTGTCCAGGTGCCAGATAAGCAGCAGCAGCAGCAGCAGCAGAAAAAAAACGCACTTCTATTTATTTCTATTTAATATGATAAACAGGAAAAAAATAAATATCAAATATGTACATACACACATACACACATACATACATATATGCTTGTGCTGGGCATTTGCGCGCAGTTCCGTTCAGGTAGAAGAGTCTTGGTCAAATCAAGAAGAAGCAGCATTAAAAAAAAATAAATAAGTGAAAACACGTGTGCGTCAGAGCCGCAGAGTTATATATATATATATATTTTTATTTTTTTACCTTTTCCTAGCATATGCGTTTCAATGTATCATAGACATGGCGCCATTCCAATACCGGAGAAAGACAACAAGATATTTAGCTTATGTACAATATCATAGCATAGGGTATACATATATCGTATATATGTATGTTTATGGCTGGGTACTTTTGTACTCGAGCGAGTTCCTTGAAATTGTTGCAAAACAATTTATTTTTGTTATTATTTTTGTTTAAATTTGACAAATTGCGTATTTGGCAATTGTTTATCTATTTAATTAGTTATTAAATATATATGGCATACAATCTATTATTTAAACTAAGTACTTTTAAGAATTTAGCCAGAAGCTAATATTATTTTATACATATTTTATGTGTTTGACAGTTTTCTCAACTTTATCGTATTCTCTCTACGTCAAGCCATATTTTCCATGTTCTTAAGTCTGGAACTGGAACTGGCGAATCGAATTGAACGAATTGAACTGAAAGCTCATGAAAAATGTGATAAAAGCTTTTGCTTAAGACGTTTTCAAAAAAAATCCAGGCTTTAATAGAGCTGCAGCCTAAAATACTTTGGAGTACATATTATGGTCAGACGCAAAGCATTATAGAGTATTTCTTGTGTGTTATGCTCCACATTTTGTGGCCCACATTGTCAGTGAGTCATGGGTATACAAAAGTTCATCCTTTTGATAGACTTTCGCAATTAAATCCCGAGCTAGTTAGCTGAGATAACGTATTACGTATAAGGCTTATGTATGTACACATATGCACATATCTATATGCTCTATGAAGCGGGCATAATACCTTGCTTATGAAATGTGTAACGCATAGAAGGGCATATCTGCAAGCCTATATGCTATATATATATATTCCTGACCCGTATCTGCCGTCTCTCTCGATTTGAAAGCTACCATCAGGAGGTTTCGCGCAGCTGCGTTTCTCTGGCAATCGGAGTCGGATCGGTCCACTATATAAAAACATGATGGTTTTCTAGATATCTTGACTGGATTTCATAGCATATTACGAATCTGAACTAGTTCATTTTTTCAAATGCAACATACCAAAATATCCATCAGCTAACTTGATCGGTTTTTAAGTTATTCTCAACAAACGAGCTTTGAATTTGCCTCATATATTTGCAAGCCCATAGGCTCTAGCTTTGCAAGGGTATCTAATCTTCGGCGTGCCGAAGGCGAGCTTTGTTTTTTTTTTGTGTGTTTGCTTTTTAATTTAAGGCACAACATTTCCCAAGCGAGTCACAAGTTTGATTATTGATATTAATCTAGTATATTTAATATAAATATATATAAATATATATATATATATATATATATATATATATATTTGTGTATTGGAAAAAAAGAGGCACGTACGTGTGCAATCCGGGCCTGTGCGCATTGCCCGTCATCTAATGGAAAAGTACGCACAGCGCAGAGGCGAACAAAGAACTTCGGCGTAAAGCTCAAGAAAAAAAATAAAAATAAAAAAAAAATAAAATAAAATAAAATATATACAAATAAGAAAAGAGCTTAACTCGCGACAGACAGCGATATTTCAAAAAAGCCAAAGAAAAAACAATAACAGCAACAACAACAACAACAACAGAAAACAAATTGAAACGAAATTGAAAAAGTAAAAAATAAAAGAACAACAAAATTAAAGTAAATAAGTATAAAAGAAAAAAAAAAAAAAAAGATGGCAAAAAGTTCGTTGACGGCAAGCAGCAAAATATCAGCTCAGTCGCTTTGACGCTTTGTCGTTTGGTTCGTTGGATCAGCCGCAAAGCAAAACTGTTGCGCCCAAATAAGTACGTGGTAGATGCGCACCTCCCGCACCCCACCGCACCCCTCAGCGCACACCCAGCCAAAGCACGTTCCAGTTTAGTTGTCTCCCTTGGTGAACGTCTGCGTTTTGGTTTTGCTCTTAAAAATGGCCGCCGGCCGCATTGAACGGTAAACGTACGCTCTCGCTCAGCTAGCAATCGGCGGACGTCGCCGTCGCAGTCGCTGCCGCTGCCGCTGACGTCGACGTCGTCACGAGCACTGCTCTGGCTATAGATAGAGGCGCGCATAGCGCCAGGAGCTCAGTTCTTGCAGAGACTCTGCGCTGTTCAGACGTAACGTGCGACCAGAATATATATATATATATATATATACATATATATAGAAGCAAATAATAAGAAGAAATACAGAAAAGACAGCAAATCAGCTCAGCCTATATAATATACATATATTCAGATACATATATTTATATGTATTCGCATTTTTTTTTCTATGCTACAGTTCTATGTTCCCTGTTGCGCCCTGTAGACAGAGTTTAGCCCCAACTTTTGGTGAACAGTGCAAAAAGCTACTAAGCAAAAATCCATAAAAAATAATTATATATATACAGACATAAATATATATATATATAGAAGTCTTAAATATATACGTGTCTGTGTGTGTGCGTGCCGGAAAAGTGCGCAACGCTTTTCCTTACCTTTTATTTTGTTTTGTTTTGTTTTTGTTTTTGACACCTGCGCGCGCTTCTACGTGAATCGAAACGCTTACGAATATGACGACCAAAATGGCCATAAATGCAAAGGTTGGTAATAACTTAGGCTTAACTACTTTAAGACATTTGCAATGTGTGCAAAATCCCAAACTATGTCAAGCTACAAATTCTATAAATTAAATATAAAATATGCTCAAATTTTGCGACTGATAAAGCCGGAAAGTTCAACAGTTGGTTCAACAACAACAAAAACAATTTAATCATTTATAATATTTTAATAGAAACAACAACAACTCGAATATGAAGACAAAGTCAAATATGGCAAAAAAAAAAAACAAAAAAAAAAAATTCAAAGAAAACAAAAATCTGTTTGTGCAAATTACACGAACTTGGCAACAGGCGTTGCTCAACAAGTGTCCAACAATAAATGAAAATGAAAACAATAACAAAAGCCGGAGGATTGAGTCAGTGGCGCGGTTGACACGCACAACAGTTACCCTGTAAAAAAGCCAAGCTAACCATATATCATATGCCATATAAACAGAGACTTTTTACATATTATATTACTGTTACTTGCATATATATTTTATGTTACAATTAATATCATACTTGGTATACATACTAACTAGTTACGAATACAAGTATCTATTAAATTTAGTAGCTCTAGCTCTGATAGTTTTCGAGTTCCATGGGTTTATGCCTAGGATATGCCTGTGAACTACTTTAAAGAGTAGTTCTCGATTGCCTTTTATCGAAGCTCGATTTACGTATCGAAAACAACATTCGAAATGTACAAAATGTGTATGTGAATAGCATATTATTTCTTTGAGCATTTGCCCAGGCATTGGAAATTCTTATTTATTTCCTAATAATGATACGCTCAAAGGAAATCATCCATCATGTTTATAACAAATGATTGTTAACATGCTTCGATTATAAATATGCAATTTCTTTTCATATATCATTAAATAGTTTATTTTTTATTATTTTTTGTTTTTTTTTCTTGACATACGGCTTTCTATTAATAAATGTTTAGACATGAGACAAACATTGTTATTGCATTCTGTGCGCTTATCGGCGGGGATTTGCTTTATGATAAGCCATGGCACATGCTGTCTGCCCCCATTCCCCCACCTGACTAGCCATGCCCCGCACCCCGCCTTCTCGTGTGTGTGTGTGTGTGTGTGTGGCATATGCCAGAAGTGGACGCCGCAGACAATCCGGCTGCGATTCGGTCTCCGGGGTCAGACGAACGTGCTTGAACTAGTTATTGTATTTTTCGAATTCGAGTTCGAACTCGAATTCGTAGTTGATTTGCTTACGAACTTTTTAGTGGCTGATGCAATGTGTCTTCTTGGTTTCACAGTCTTCTCAGTTTTTCAACAGGTATTTTGTTGATGTTGGTTTTTTTTCTTTTTGTTTTCCGGCATGAAGACACCGAACTCGTCGATTTCATCAGACATAGGCCAGAGCATATATATATATATTTACTATATTTATTACTTTTATTCACATAAGTTTGATTGACAGTTTTGATTAGCCCTGTTGTTGGGCGCTATTCGAAATGGGTTCAAACCTTCTGACCTCCTGTAATATGAGAGCGAAAACTGTTACGAAAACTCAATAATACGATAAGCTGATTTTGTTCTGTTCTGTTTTAAAAAAGCAATAGAATTGTTTTCATTTTTGGTGCTTTTACATAAACCAGGGATTCGAACCGGCGGCCTGCCTTTTTAGTTTTCCGAAATACAATGTAAAACTTTCGCGTATTGGAAAAGTTTGAAAACTAGCAACAAATTGAACTTGGATTTGAGAAGAGAGAAAAAAAAAGCGAGAAAGGAAGTTAGGGAAAGTTAAGTTGCTTCTCTCAAGCGCTTGAGTCTAGTTGTATAAAAGATTCAATTATAAGTAATAATATTGTTAAGAAAGAAGTTAAATATATAAAACACAAGAAGTTCATACATAATTAATACATTTTACTTAAGTTTTATAAAAGAAAGTGTATATTCAATTAATTGAATACTTTAATTTAATTTTAGCTAGAAAACTTTTCCCATTGCCAAAGGAATGAGCCCAAAGGTTTCTCTCCCTCTCTTTCAATTTGGTTTTGGAAATGTTTTACTTTTGTTTTGATTTTTTTGTTTTCGTAAATATTATGCCTAAAGTCAATGCACTGGCTAATCGGGCTGTAAGGTAACGATCGAGAATAATGAAATGCTAATGCCTGGAATTAGTTACGATCCGATTTAATGCCTGACTTTTGTGTACTTTATGCAATTGGCATTTGAAATTAGAGCTGCCCGTGGCCCACATTAGCACGCATTAGCGACAAAACCTATACACCTGATATATACATATATATAGATATATATAATCTGATATGTATATCTGATATATATGTATATACTTGCCAGACAAAGCAGAGTTCTAAGCGACGTCTTGAGGTTGTTGAACGACTCTTATATCGTATATATGCCTATAAATTGATACTATATGCACTCTCTCCTCTCCGCTCCTCTCCCCTCTGCTTCTGCTCGCTTTCTCTGCAGTCTTTGGTCTGGCTCTGGCTCTGGCTCTGCTATGCAAATGGCAAGGTTCGGGTTCGGGTTCGAGCTGAGGCCAAGTGCCAGTCGCAGGCCTCGGCGTAATGTCTATGCAAAAATTTCGGCTCTAACCCGATTACCATTCAATTTTGAGCAAATGCTAATTGCCAGCGCCAAAAATAAAACCAGCTCGCCCCACAGACAGGTGCAAATCGATTTTACTTTTTTGAGAGTGCTGCACAAAAATAATATTGCTTCTAGAATGGAATAATGGAGACAAGTATAAAAAGTGAACAGTATCTGGGATATATTTATTTTGATAAAAATCGAAACTGATTTGCATATCTTTGTTGTTGTTGTTCTTGCAGGATATATTCCGCAACCAGCATCGGCTGATCCGGTTCATCGAGCAGTCGATACGGCTGTGCAGCAATCAATCCCTGAAGACGGCCCAGCAGCAGCAGCAGAAGAGCGCTGCGCCAGACTTTGAGATTAGCGCCTCGGTCAATACGGAATACACACATGCGCCGGAGCCGATCAAGCATGACAAGGATCTGGGCCATTTGTTCAAGGCATCACAGCTGGCCGTGCGGCTGGCGACGCCGCAGCAGCTGCAGCCCAAGCCGGACAACGATGAGGAGCTCGGCTTTGGCAAACTCTTTACGGATCACATGCTCAAAATCTATTATCACAAGAGCCTGGGCGGCTGGCAGAAGCCGGAGATAACGCCGCTGGAGAATCTGGTCATGCATCCGGCCGCCAAGGTGCTGCACTATGCCGTCGAGGTGAGTGTTAATCCAACATCCATTGTCATGCCCATCATCATTGTGCTCCTCGTCATCATTATCATCATCATCCTCATCCTCATCGTCAACATCATCATCATGATCGTCGTCTGATCCCAGCTGATTGGCTTGTGCCGTCTCATCGTTGCAGCTCTTTGAGGGCATGAAGGCGTACCGCGGCATCGATGGCAAGATTCGCATTTTCCGGCCGGACATGAATATGGCTCGCATGAATCTGGCCGCGCAGCGTTCCGGCCTGCCCACATTCGAGGGCAGGGAGTTTGTCAAATGCCTGTCCCGTCTGCTCTCCATTGACTCCGAGTGGGTGCCACACACGGAAGCCGCCAGCCTTTACATCCGACCCACACTAATTGGCATCGATGTGAGTAACAGTGTTTGCCTTACCTTAAGCTTGGACTCCAATTCGTAATCCCTTTGCAGCCCACCTTAGGCGTCGCCTCATCCGATTCGGCGCTGCTCTACTCCATACTCAGCCCCGTGGGCAGCTACTTCAAGACTGGCAGCAACGGCGCCGTCTCCCTACTGGCGGATCCCAGCTACACACGCGCCTGGCCCGGCGGCGTTGGCAATCGCAAAATGGGCTCCAACTATGCACCCACCATTAACGTACAAAAGGAGGCCGCCGCACGCGGACTCCAGCAGGTGCTCTGGCTATATGGCGAGGATCATCAGCTGACCGAGGTGGGCACCATGAACATCTTCATGTTCTATGTCAACGATCAAGGAGGTGAGTCTCATTGCCTTAGTTCCTTCCCGTTTCCCCAACTTTTCTCTTGAGAGTTAATGCTTTTCTCGTTTTGCAACACGAATGCTACAAATGAGAGATGCAACTGTCCCCTTTGACTTTACTCTACATTTGTATTCAAATCAGGTTTTTCAAACTGATTAGATTGACATTTGAAACACGTTTTGCAACACTTCAAAGTATTTGAAAACCGTTATTTTGGTCTATGGTTAAATAGATTCTGGCTTTTTATAACAATTCAATCAATCTCTGTCTGACTTTTCACATATTTCATTCGTAATTCGGTTTCCATTTTCCAAACGTAATTATCCCGTTTTTCCTTTCGCATCTGCATGCATTTAAAGCAGGCATCTTAGCAAGATTGTGCAACACTGAACCAAATGATTTTGATCTGATTTATCGATACATAATTTCAGTTACATATTTGATAATAATTGATAGCTTTGAACTCTAAGGGAACCGAATCGCTTATCATTTTCAATTGTTTCCAATTTGTTCTCTTTTTTTCGTTTCAGAACAAGAACTGATTACCCCGCCCCTGAATGGCCTCATACTGCCGGGCATCACGCGCGACTCGATTCTGGCCATGGCCCGACAATGGGGCAAGTTCAAGGTGCGCGAAGGTGTCTTCACCATGCCCATGATCAGCGAGCTGCTCAACCAGGGACGCGTAAGTAGACCAAGCCTCGCTCCCAGTTTTTAAATTTGCATACTGATCTCGAATTCGGTTCGGTTCGCCTTACAGCTGCTGGAACTGTTCGGCACGGGCACCGCCTGCGTGGTCAGTCCCATTAATCGCATCAACTATATGGGCCAGGATCTGTATATACCCACCATGGAGCAGGAGAAGCCCGTGCATGAGCTCATCCGCGAGACACTCACCGATATACAGTACGGCAAGGTGGATCATCCCTGGGCCGTGGTCATTGACTAAGCCATACATAAAAAAAATTAAAACGAAAAGCCCAACCACCAGCACCCAACTGGTCCTAGTTGTGGGTCAGCACAGTTGTGTATTAGTAGGTTATAGTTCCAACAGTTTCTGGGTTGCCGATGTGCTCGAATTTTTTGTTTGTTGCATTTAGTGAGTGTTTGCACAACACTCGATCTATACGTAAAACGCATATATAATACAGAATACATATCTATATACAATATATGTACATATATATATATATATATAAATACTTCTATAGCTAAGTTAAGGGCCGGGCTTTGCACCCATGCTATATAGTTACTATATATATATATCACTTTGTATAAGACGCACTTTTTTTTAGTTTTTAATTCATAATTTATTTATGCCCAATTTATTTTTTTTTTTTTGTTTTTGTTTTTGCTTGTCCACACCATTATTATTTTACCAAAACTACTTTATACTGTTCGGAATCAGATCAGAGACAAAGCAATTTTGCTAGAATGAAATTTCATAAGATTTATGAATGCCTTTTGCATGCTTTTACTTCCAAATCAAACGAAAATCGAACGAAAAAACGTAAAAAAAAAAAGATAACCACAAAAAGAAAAAAATGCTAAGAAAATAATTGAATTCATAGCCAAAGTTAGGTTCTGGAGCTGCCAAAGGCGCAGACCTAAAAACAGAAAAGAAAATTATATTAAAATGAAAGAAAAACAAAAAAAAAAAACAAAACAAAACAAAAAAAAAACCAACAACAACAAAAACTAATTAATTTTGGAAACGTACCGGAGGCAAATGCATTTATTAGTCAGTAAGTTGCCAGAGTCGAGTCCAAGTTGAACAAAAGCTCTAAGACACATTTCTGGAATGTATTTTATAAAGTTATCTGTTTGTAAAAATGTTGGAGGTAAAAGCAGCCAGGTGTGCTGCAGAGCAAGCTGTGACTAAACTATTGTATCTAGCTGTTAGTCAAACTATCTATACACAAAACCTATATGTATACGAAAACTAAACTTTATCATATTATTAAAGCAAATCAAAGCATAATAAAAAATCAAAAAAAAAAAAAACTAAAAAAAATCCAAACGCCTAAAGCGAGAAAAACAAAAAATATATGCGTTCAATTTAATTAAATGTCAATCTTTACTCAATTATAAGCATATACATATATATAGTTATAGATACATAAGGAGTAATTTCCCACATTGACAAAAAAGCAAGGGGATTCATCACGTTTTTTCTCAAAATCTACATTTATCCACAAATCGACATTGAAGCAAGGGGATACACCACGTTTATTCTCAAATGTCGTTTCCAAACGTCATTTCTCCCCGCGGATATGTTTTGGTGGAGCTATGTCGTTTCAAAACGACATAATCCCACATAATTCATCCAAATCGACAATAAAGCAAGGGGTTAATCACGTTTTTTCTCAAAATCTTGCTTTTTCCCCAATTGACAAAGAAGCAACGTTTTTTCTCGAAATTTTAATTTTTAATTTTCTCAAAATCTTAACTTGTATCCAAATCGACAAACAGCGGGGTTATGTCGTCATATCTCCGCGCGGAGATATATGTTTTTAAAACGCTGGAGCTATGTCGCTTCAAAACGACATAATCCATTATTAATGGCGGAGTAATGTGACAAAATAGCAAGATTAAGATCACGTTGTTTCTCAAAATCTAAACTTTCACGCAAATCGACAAAAAGGCATGGGCGTTTTTTCTCAAAATCGAAGTCGGCTCGAAAATTAAAACTTTTTCGATGATTTCGTTTCAATATCTCGATGTTAAAGACAAAAAAACCATTAGTTCGTAAAGTCAACCTCTTTGATGATATTTTGGAATATTTCCGTCAAATAATGTCCGATTTAGAAATTTTATACCATTTTTGACTCGTAAGGATCATTCTATAGATTGGCATCAAAAAAAAGGAAAATTTAAAATTTTGACCCAAATCTACAAAATGGAGATCGGTGCGAAATGATTTTTTTTGTAATATCTCAGGTAATAGCTCCGCGCGGAGATATGACGTTCCAAAACGACGTAACTCCCCGCGGATATATGATCTTCCAAATCACCACGTTTTTTTGAGAAAATCGAAACTTTTTCGATGCTTTATTTTTAAATATCTCGGGTAAATAATGTCTGATTTTAAAATGTTATGCCTTTTTGAATGCGTACGGATGCCTACCATGAATTGGCATTCAAAGAAATTATTCATCGATGGGTTCAAAAATGTTGTTGACAAAAAACCCATTAGATCGTAAAGTCAACCTTTTTGATGATATTTTGGAATATTTCCGTCAAATAATGTCCGATTTAGGAATTTTATACCATTTTTGACTCGTAAGGATCAGTTCTATCGATTGGCATAAAAAAAAAACGAAATCCAAAATTTTGACCCAAATCTACAAAATGGCAAGGGGTTACGTCACGTTTTTTTTCAAAATCGAGGTCGGTCCGAAAATCAAAACTTTTTCGATGATTTTTTTGTTTTAATATCTCGGGTAATAGCTCCGCGCGGAGATATGACGTTCCAAAACGACATAACTCCGCGCGGAGATATGACGTTCCAAAACGACATAACTCCGCGCGGAGATATGACGTTCCAAAACGACATAACTCCGCGCGGACAAAAACGACATAACTCCGCGCGGAGATATGACGTTCCAAAACGACATAACTCCTCGCGGAGATATGACGTTCCAAAACGACATAACTCCCGCGGAGATATGACGTTCCAAAACGACATAACTCCGCGCGGACAAAAACGACATAACTCCGCGCGGAGATATGACGTTCCAAAACGACATAACTCCTCGCGGAGATATGACGTTCCAAAACGACATAACTCCCGCGGATATATGATCTTCCAAATCACCACGTTTTTTTGCGAAAATCGAAACTTTTTCGATGCTTTATTTTTAAATATCTCGGGTAAATAATGTCTGATTTTAAAATTTTATACCTTTTTGAATGCGTACGGATGCCTACCATGAATTGGCGTTCAAAGAAATTACTCATCGATGGGTTCAAAAATGTTGTTGACAAAAAACCCATTAGATCGTAAAGTCAACCTTTTTGATGATATTTTGGATTATTTCCGTCAAATAATGTCCGATTTAGGAATTTTATACCATTTTTGACTCGTAAGGATCAGTTCTATCGATTGGCATCAAAAAAAAGAAAATCCAAAATTTTGACCCAAATCGACAAAATGGAAATCGGGGCGAAAATCGAAACTTTTTCGATGATTTTTTTTGTAGTATCTCGGGTAATAGAAATTTTATACCATTTTTGACTCGTAAGGATCAATTCTATCGATTGGCATCAAAAAAAAGGAAATCCAAAATTTTGACCCAAATCGACAAAATGGAGATCGGTGCGAAAATCGAAACTTTTTCGACGATTTTTTTTTGTAATATCTCGGGTAATAGCTCCGCGTGGAGATATGACGTTCCAAAACGACATAGCTCCCGCGGAGATATGACGTTCCAAAACGACATAACTCCGCGCGGACAAAAACGACATAACTCCGCGCGGAGATATGACGTTCCAAAACGACATAACTCCTCGCGGAGATATGACGTTCCAAAACGACATAACTCCGCGAGGAGATATAACGTTCCAAAACGACATAACTCCGCGCGGACAAAAACGACATAACTCCGCGCGGAGATATGACGTTCCAAAACGACATAGCTCCCGCGGAGATATGACGTTCCAAAACGACATAACTCCGCGCGGACAAAAACGACATAACTCCGCGCGGAGATATGACGTTCCAAAACGACATAGCTCCCGCGGAGATATGACGTTCCAAAACGACATAACTCCGCGCGGACAAAAACGACATAACTCCGCGCGGAGATATGACGTTCCAAAACGACATAACTCCTCGCGGAGATATGACGTTCCAAAACGACATAACTCCCGCGGATATATGATCTTCCAAATCACCACGTTTTTTTGCGAAAATCGAAACTTTTTCGATGCTTTATTTTTAAATATCTCGGGTAAATAATGTCTGATTTTAAAATGTTATGCCTTTTTGAATGCGTACGGATGCCTACCATGAATTGGCATTCAAAGAAATTATTCATCGATGGGTTCAAAAATGTTGTTGACAAAAAACCCATTAGATCGTAAAGTCAACCTTTTTGATGATATTTTGGAATATTTCCGTCAAATAATGTCCGATTTAGGAATTTTATACCATTTTTGACTCGTAAGGATCAGTTCTGTCGATTGGCATCAAAAAAAAGAAAATCCAAAATTTTGACCCAAATCGACAAAATGGAAATCGGTGCGAAAATCGAAACTTTTTCGATGATTTTTTTTGTAGTATCTCGGGTAATAGAAATTGTATACCATTTTTGACTCGTAAGGATCAATTCTATCGATTGGCATCAAAAAAAAGGAAATCCAAAATTTTGACCCAAATCGACAAAATGGAGATCGGTGCGAAAATCGAAACTTTTTCGACGATTTTTTTTTGTAATATTTCGGGTAATAGCTCCGCGTGGAGATAGGACGTTCCAAAACGACATAACTCCCGCGGATATATGATCTTCCAAATCACCACGTTTTTTTGCGAATATCGAAACTTTTTCGATGCTTTATTTTTAAATATCTCGGGTAAATAATGTCTGATTTTAAAATGTTATGCCTTTTTGAATGCGTACGGATGCCTACCATGAATTGGCATTCAAAGAAATTATTCATCGATGGGTTCAAAAATGTTGTTGACAAAAAACCCATTAGATCGTAAAGTCAACCTTTTTGATGATATTTTGGAATATTTCCGTCAAATAATGTCCGATTTAGGAATTTTATACCATTTTTGACTCGTAAGGATCAGTTCTATCAATTGGCATCAAGAAATAGGAAATCCAAAATTTTGACCCAAAACGACAAAATGGAGATCGGTGCGAAAATCGAAACTTTCTCGACGATTTTTTTATGTAATATCTCGGGTAATAGCTCCGCGCGGAGATATGACGTTCCAAAACGACATAACTCCCGCGGATATATGATCTTCCAAATCACCACGTTTTTTTGCGAAAATCGAAACTTTTTCGATGCTTTATTTTTTAATATCACGGGTAAATAATGTCTGATTTTAAAATGTTATACCTTTTTGAATGCGTACGGATGGCTACCATGAATTGGCATTCAAAGAAATTATCCATCGATGGGCTCAAAAATGTTGTTGACAAAAAACCCATTAGATCTAAAGTCAACCTTTTTGATGAAATTTTGGAATATTTCCGTCAAATAATGTCCGATTTAGGAATTTTATACCATTTTTGACTCGTAAGGATCAGTTCTATCGATTGGCATCAAAAAAAAGGAAATCCAAAATTTTGACCCAAATCTACAAAATGGCAAGGGGTTACGTCACGTTTTTTTTCAAAATCGAGGTCGGTCCGAAAATCAAAACTTTTTCGATGATTTTTTTGTTTTAATATCTCGGGTAATAGCTCCGCGCGGAGATATGACGTTCCAAAACGACATAACTCTGCGCGGAGATATGACGTTCCAAAACGACATAACTCCCGCGGATATATGATCTTCCAAATCACCACGTTTTTTTGAGAAAATCGAAACTTTTTCGATAATTTTTTTTGAATATCTCGGGTAAATAATGTCTAATTTTAAAATGTTATACCTTTTTGAATGCGTACGGATCCCTACCATCAATTAGCGTTCAAACAAATTGAACATCGATGGGTTCAAAAATGTTAAAGACAAAAAAACCATTAGTTCGTAAAGTCAGCCTCTTTGATGATATTTTGGAATATCTCCGTCAAAAAATGTCCGATTTAGGAATTTTATACCATTTGTGACTCGTAAGGATCAGTTCTATCGATTGGCATCAAAAAAAAAGAAATCCAAATTTTTGACCCAAATCGACAAGATGGAGATCGGTGCGAAAATCGAAACTTTTTCGACGATTTTTTTTTGTAATATCTCGGGTAATAGCTCCGCGTGGAGATATGACGTTCCAAAACGACATAGCTCCCGCGGAGATATGACGTTCCAAAACGACATAACTCCGCGCGGACAAAAACGACATAACTCCGCGCGGAGATATGACGTTCCAAAACGACATAACTCCTCGCGGAGATATGACGTTCCAAAACGACATAACTCCGCGAGGAGATATAACGTTCCAAAACGACATAACTCCGCGCGGACAAAAACGACATAACTCCGCGCGGAGATATGACGTTCCAAAACGACATAGCTCCCGCGGAGATATGACGTTCCAAAACGACATAACTCCGCGCGGACAAAAACGACATAACTCCGCGCGGAGATATGACGTTCCAAAACGACATAGCTCCCGCGGAGATATGACGTTCCAAAACGACATAACTCCGCGCGGACAAAAACGACATAACTCCGCGCGGAGATATGACGTTCCAAAACGACATAACTCCTCGCGGAGATATGACGTTCCAAAACGACATAACTCCCGCGGATATATGATCTTCCAAATCACCACGTTTTTTTGCGAAAATCGAAACTTTTTCGATGCTTTATTTTTAAATATCTCGGGTAAATAATGTCTGATTTTAAAATGTTATGCCTTTTTGAATGCGTACGGATGCCTACCATGAATTGGCATTCAAAGAAATTATTCATCGATGGGTTCAAAAATGTTGTTGACAAAAAACCCATTAGATCGTAAAGTCAACCTTTTTGATGATATTTTGGAATATTTCCGTCAAATAATGTCCGATTTAGGAATTTTATACCATTTTTGACTCGTAAGGATCAGTTCTGTCGATTGGCATCAAAAAAAAGAAAATCCAAAATTTTGACCCAAATCGACAAAATGGAAATCGGTGCGAAAATCGAAACTTTTTCGATGATTTTTTTTGTAGTATCTCGGGTAATAGAAATTGTATACCATTTTTGACTCGTAAGGATCAATTCTATCGATTGGCATCAAAAAAAAAAAGAAATCCAAAATTTTGACCCAAATCGACAAAATGGAGATCGGTGCGAAAATCGAAACCTTTTCGTTGATTTTTTTTTGTAATATCTCGGGTAATAGCTCCGCGCGGAGATATGACGTTCCAAAACGACATAACTCCCGCGGAGATATGACGTTCCACAACGACATAACTCCATGCGGAGATATGACGTTCCAAAACGACATAACACCATGCGGAGATATGACGTTCCAAAACGACATAACTCCCCGCGGAGATATGACGTTCCAAAACGACATAACTCCATGCGGAGATATGACGTTCCAAAACGACATAACTCCATGCGGAGATATGACGTTCCAAAACGACATAACTTCCCGCGGAGATATGACGTTCCAAAACGACATAACTTCCCGCGGAGATATGACGTTCCAAAACGACATAACTCCATGCGGAGAAATGACGTTCCAAAACGACATAACTCCATGCGGAGATATGACGTTCCAAAACGACATAACTCCATGCGGAGATATGACGTTCCAAAACGACATAACTCCGCGCGGAGATATGACGTTCCAAAACGACATAACTCCCCGCGGAGATATGACGTTCCAAAACGACATAACTCCATGCGGAGATATGACGTTCCAAAACGACATAACTCCCCGCGGAGATATGACGTTCCAAAACGACATAACTCCATGCGGAGATATGACGTTCCAAAACGACATAACTCCATGCGGAGATATGACGTTCCAAAACGACATAACTCCATGCGGAGATATGACGTTCCAAAACGACATAACTCCATGCGGAGATATGACGTTCCAAAACGACATAACTCCGCGCAGAGATATGACGTTCCAAAACGACATAACTCCATGCGGAGATATGACGTTCCAAAACGACATAACTCCATGCGGAGATATGGCGTTCCAAAACGACATAACTCCGCGCGGAGATATGACGTTCCAAAACGACATAACTCCCGCGGATATATGATCTTCCAAATCACCACGTTTTTTTGCGAAAATCGAAACTCCTTCGAAAATTTTTTTTTAATATCTCGGGTAAATAATGTCTAATTTTAAAATGTTATACCTTTTTGAATGCGTACGGATCCCTACCATCAATAAGCGTTCAAACAAATTGAACATCGATGGGTTCAAAAATGTTAAAGACAAAAAAACCATTAGTTCGTAAAGTCAACCTCTTTGATGATATTTTGGAATATCTCCGTCAAAAAATGTCCGATTTAGGAATTTTATACCATTTGTGACTCGTAAGGTTCAGTTCTATCGATTGGCATCAAAAAAAAAAAGAAATCCAAAATTTTGACCCAAATCGACAAGATGGAGATCGGCGCGAAAATCAAAACTTTTTCGATGATTTTTTTGTTTTAATATCTCGGGTAAAAGCTCCACGCGGAGATATGACGTTCCAAAATGACATAATTCCGCGCGGACAAAAACGACATAACTCCGCGCGGAGATATGACGTTCCAAAACGACATAGCTCCGCGCGGAGATATGACGTTCCAAAACGACATAACTCCGCGCGGAGATATGACGTTTCAAAACGAAGTAACACCGCGCGCAGATATGACGTTCCAAAACGACATAACTCCATGCGGAGATATGACGTTCCAAAACGACATAACTCCATGCGGAGATATGACGTTCCAAAACGACATAACTCCGCGCGGAGATATGACGTTCCAAAACGACATAACTCCATGCGGAGATATGACGTTCCAAAACGACATAACTCCGCGCGGAGATATGACGTTCCAAAACGACATAACTCCGCGCGGAGATATGACGTTCCAAAACGACATAACTCCCCGCGGAGATATGACGTTCCAAAACGACATAACTCCATGCGGAGATATGACGTTCCAAAACGACATAACTCCATGCGGAGATATGACGTTTCAAAACGACATAACTCCATGCGGAGATATGACGTTCCGAAACGACATAACTCCATGCGGAGATATGACGTTCCAAAACGACATAACTCAATGGGGAGATATGACGTTCCAAAACGACATAACTCCGCGCGGAGATATGACGTTCCAAAACGACATAACTCCATGCGGAGATATGACGTTCCAAAACGACATAACTCCATGCGGAGATATGACGTTCCAAAACGACATAACTCCGCGCGGAGATATGACGTTCCAAAACGACATAACTCCCCGCGGAGATATGACGTTCCAAAACGACATAACTCCATGCGGAGATATGACGTTCCAAAACAACATAACTCCGCGCGGAGATATGACGTTCCAAAACGACATAACTCAATGGGGAGATATGACGTTCCAAAACGACATAACTCCCCGCGGAGATATGACGTTCCAAAACGACATAACTCCCCGCGGAGATATGACGTTCCAAAACGACATAACTCCGCGCGGATATAGGACGTTCCAAAACGACATAATTCCGCGCGGAGATATGACGTTCCAAAACGACATAACTCCATGCGGAGATATGACGTTCCAAAACGACATTACTCCCCGCGGAGATATGACGTTCCAAAACGACATAGCTCCGCGCGGAGATATGACGTTCCAAAACGACATAACTCCTCGCGGAGATATGACGTTCCAAAACGACATAACTCCGCGCGGAGATATGACGTTCCAAAACGACATAACTCCATGCGGAGATATGACGTTCCAAAACGACATAACTCCCCGCGGAGATATGACGTTCCAAAACGACATAACTCCGCGCGGAGATATGACGTTCCAAAACGACATAACTCCCCGCGGAGATATGACCTTCCAAATCACCACGTTATTTTGCAAAAATCGAAACTTTTTCGATGATTTTTTTTGAATATATCGGGTAAATATTGTCTGATTTTGAAATGTTATACCTTTTTGAATTCATGCGATATTAAATGCTTCTACCTAATATTGGCTGACTTAGCCAATGATACATAACCAAATATCCAGTAAAAAAGTTCTGCCGCTGCCTAAAAGTATGCCACAATATTTTTAGCACAAATTTAAATTTGAGGCCTGCTCTAATTATTAGTGCCCGACTAGGCGATGCCCTGTAATTAGCGCCGGGCAATTTAAGTGGGCACAGAGTATGCAGAGAGAGAGAGAGAGAGCAAGAGTGAGAGAGAAACAAAAGGTAATTGCACGTACAACAAATATATATTTATGTATTTAATGAGATTTAATGATAATAATGTCCGATTTAGGAATTTTATACCATTTTGGGCTCGTAAAGATCAGTTCTATCGATTGGCATCAAAAAAAAAAAGAAATCCAAAATTTTGACCCAAATCGACAAAATGGAGATCGGTGCGAAAATCGAAACCTCTTCGTTGATTTTTTTTTGTAATATCTCGGGTAATAGCTCCGCGCGGAGATATGACGTTCCAAAACGACATAACTCCCGCGGAGATATGACCTTCCAAATCACCACGTTTTTTTTTGCGAAAATCGAACATTTTTCGATGATTTTTTTTAAATATCTCGGGTAAATAATGTCTGATTTTAAAATGTTATACCTTTTTGAATGCGTACGGATCCCTACCATCAATTAGCGGTCAAACAAATTGAACATCGATGGGTTCAAAAATGTTAAAGACAAAAAAACCATTAGTTCGTAAAGTCAACCACTTTGATGATATTTTGGAATATCTCCGTCAAAAAATGTCCGATTTAGGAATTTTATACCATTTGTGACTCGTAAGGATCAGTTCTCTCGATTGGCATCAAAAAAAAGAAATCCAAAATTTTGACCCAAATCGACAAGATGGAGATCGGTGCGGAAATCAAAACTTTTTCGATGATTTTTTTGTTTTAATATCTCGGGTAATAGCTCCGAGCGGAGATATGACGTTCCAAAACGACATAATTCCGCGCGGACAAAAACGACATAACTCCGCGCGGAGATATGACGTTCCAAAACGACATAACTCCATGCGGAGATATGACGTTCCAAAACGACATAACTTCCCGCGGAGATATGACGTTCCAAAACGACATAACTCCGCGCGGAGATATGACGTTCCAAAACGACATAGCTCCATGCGGAGATATGACGTTCCAAAACGACATAACTTCCCGCGGAGATATGACGTTCCAAAACGACATAACTCCCCGCGGAGATATGACGTTCCAAAACGACATAACTCCATGCGGAGATATGACGTTCCAAAACGACATAACTCCGCGCGGAGATATGACGTTCCAAAACGACATTGCTCCATGCGGAGATATGACGTTCCAAAACGACATAACTCCGCGCGGAGATATGACGTTTCAAAACGACATAACTCCGCGCGGAGATATGACGTTCCAAAACGACATAACTCCATGCGAAGATATGACGTTCCAAAACGACATAACTCCGCGCGGAGATATGACGTTCCAAAACGACATAACTCCGCGCGGAGATATGACGTTCCAAAACGACATTGCTCCATGCGGAGATATGACGTTCCAAAACGACATAACTCCGCGCGGAGATATGACGTTCCAAAACGACATAACTCCGCGCGGAGATATGACGTTCCAAAACGACATTGCTCCATGCGGAGATATGACGTTCCAAAACGACATAACTCCGCGCGGAGATATGACGTTTCAAAACGACATAACTCCGCGCGGAGATATGACGTTCCAAAACGACATAACTCCATGCGGAGATATGACGTTCCAAAACGACATAACTTCCCGCGGAGATATGACGTTCCAAAACGACATAACTCCCCGCGGAGATATGACGTTCCAAAACGACATAACTCCATGCGGAGATATGACGTTCCAAAACGACATAACTCCATGCGGAGATATGACGTTCCAAAACGACATAACTCCATGCGGAGATATGACGTTCCAAAACGACATAACTCCGCGCGGAGATATGACGTTCCAAAACGACATAACTCCGCGCGGAGATATGACGTTCCAAAACGACATAACTCCGCGCGGAGATATGACGTTCCAAAACGACATAACTCCGCGCGGAGATATGACGTTCCAAAACGACATAACTCCGCGCGGAGATATGACGTTCCAAAACGACATAACTCCCCGCGGAGATATGACCTTCCAAATCACCACGTTTTTTTGCAAAAATCGAAACTTTTTCGATGATTTTTTTTGAATATCTCGGGTAAATATTGTCTGATTTTGAAATGTTATACCTTTTTGAATTCATGCGATATTGACTTAGCCAATGATATATAACCAAATATCCAGTAAAAAAGTTCTGCCGGAGCCTAAAAGTATGCCACAATATTTTTAGCACAAATTTAAATTTGAGGCCTGCTCTAATTATTAGTGCCCGACTAGGCGAGTGAGAAACAAAAGTTAATTGCACGTACAACAAATATATATTTATGTATTTAATGAGGGTTGGGAGCCAGCAATAACTGCCTGAATAATTTATAGTTCTGTGTGGAATAGTTAGTGTATACACGGAACCAGTTGAACCAATTGATAAGCTACCTAGCCTAGTCCAGTTTAGTTAGTTGGTTAGTTAGTTAGACCGTTTAGTGGGTGTGGGTATCCTCACTGTTTATGCCGCATGCGGGCAAATTGAAGGTGAGGCGCTCCACGTGGTTGAGCTTGCAGGGTCGCACCTCGTCGATGATGTCACGGGTCTGCGCGTGAAGGACACGCATGCGCTCCTCATCGATGCGACGCTCCATGTCCAGTTCCATGTCGTGGAGGGCCTGCTTGATCATGCGCTCCTCCTCAACGGCAGCGGCACGGACGCGCGCATTGTTCACAATGTCGGCAGCGATGCCGTCGTAGGTCTTCGCGCTGATGGCATGGCTGGCGGCCTCCTTTTCGCTGGCCTGTTGGTATTGGCGCTGCATGAAGCTAGTCGCGTCCGTTTTGATTGTCTTGGCGAGTGCCTCGTCTTTTTCGCGATAGAATTGCTGCTCCTTGCGCTGATTGATCAGATCCTTGGCCACCTGTAGCTTCTGGTTGTGACGCTTCTGTATGTCCTGATGGGCGCGCTTCTTTTCGCGCGCCTGCCGCTCGCATATCAAAATGTCGGCCAGCATATTGTCGCGCGCATCCTTTTTGCCACGAATCTCGCTCAGCTCCTGCCCAAGCCCGTCACTGATCAGGCGACGGCGCTCAATATCGTCCAAGCGACGCTGCAGCTCCTTTTTGATAAAGCTGCCGGTTACGGGGCCCAGTGCCTCCATCACAATCACGTCCAGCTTGTCCGGCTTGTCGGGATTCGCCTCCCGTATGCTGCGCTGCAGCGCCGAGAACTCGTCCAGCATCTGCTTGAGCTCAATTCGCTTTTTGTGACGCTCCTCGACCGCCTGCTGCAGATCGTTGGCATGCGCCATCTCGTCGTTGTGACGCTTCTGACGGCCCTCCTCCAGGTCGGTCAGCTGCTGTTGCGCCCGTTCCGCCTGCAGTTTGCGTATCTGGGCGACCAGCTGTTCGCTGTAGTTGTGCGCCTTCTCCTGCAGCGCCCGCTGCTCAGCCAGCTTCTCTTCGCGCACCTGCTCCCTGTGCTCGAGCGCCTCCTTGCGCTCATCGGCCCGCTCGGCGCCGTGCTGGCGTATGTTTTCGTTGCGCTTCTTCACCACGCTCAGCGTCGTCTTGGCCCGATCGATTTCAATCTTAAGATCGCGCAGCCTCTGCGAGTTATCGTGCAGCTGCTTGCGACGCATCGCCTCCGCGCACTCCCGCCTATTGTGCTCGGCCATCATGCGTGCGATGAGCGCCGACTGGCGCTCCCGTTCCTGTATCGGATGATAGTTCTTGTTGCGATCATCGGCTATCTGCTGCACCTGGTATTTAACCTCCCGGTAGAGCCGATTCGTTGATGTAGACGCGGCCAATACCAACGGGCAGGCATCAACCTCCTTGGCCCGATCCCGATTGCCTGGCGGCAGGCGCTTTAGGCGCCCCAACATATCACCCACCGGCTCCTGCGGCACGGTCGCGAACAACGACACGCGCGGATCATCCCAGGCGCCGTACTGTATGCGCGACGGCTCGATGCGGCGGCGTCTGCCTCTGCGCATATTCTCAGCCATGGCCTCCGCTCAACGCTGACAGCCAATCGAAACGAGAAGTTTGAGTTTACGGTTTGCTGTCTGGTTTATCAATTCCTTCCGTATTGTGTTTTCTTATACCTATTTTTTGTGTGTTTTTTTTTTTTTTTTTTTTTTTGGAAGCTCTTACTCTCGAATCATCCGAACTAACTCCTAGGTGTGTGATCGAAACTGAACGAAACGTGCTGTTGAACTGTTTCTCGCACGGCCAAGGCCCACTCACTCCCATGGACTGACAGCTGACGAACGGGTAAACCTGTTCTCCATCTGCCACAAAATGGAACCCCTCAAATCTGTTAAGGGGCCTACGCTTGATGTCGTTTCCCATCACAGCTATATACTATCATGTTATGCTTTACCAGACTTTACCAGCTACATATATATTTTATTCAAAAACCCAATTATCCATATTATATATATAGATAATCGATGCGAATTAGATACATACATACCTAGATTTTTCATCAGTCCTGCATATATGTGGGCCGATCCTGCTGTTCTCGACTAGAGCTGGAATCACATGCAGGAAGAAGAGTGTGGTACTTTCCATATACATAATTTTATCTCAAGCAAATATAATTTCGCTTTCTCAAACCGTTTTCCAACTGCAAATTTTTCCTAAAAATAAACCAAAGTTGTTCAACAGTTTATTTATTTTGTTTTTATTATTAGATTTGAAAGATTCTCTGAAATTGCGATAGGGTGGCAACGCTAGCATTCAAATATCCTCACATGTATTGTATGTACATATATGCCGCATGTTAAAGTGGCTGCTAACTTTACCAGGCACTTGATGACGCCAGCCCCCAGATAACACGAGACGAGATTAAATAAAAAGAGTTTCATATCTATTATTTTGTATACACTTAGATAATAATCTTTTTATTTGTAACTTCTTGTATTTTCAAATTTATAATTCAATTTTTGTTGTACAACATTTCGCAATTTGACATTTGACTTGAAGTTTAAACATGCATGTTTTGGTTCGGCTAGGATTTTGGAATGTTTTGTTTAAATAACTTTTTCAAAGTGTTTACAATTAGAATGATGTAGCAAAGCATACTTAGTACTCGCACACACACATTTAAGACTAGGAAGAAACACTATAGTCGGCCACTGCACGACTATGACCACACCCTGTACTGAGTACTGTACTGAGCACTAAGCCAGACTGTGCGAAAGAACTCTTAAATTCACTAGATGAAATACAGATGGGTATGCTATATTATTATAGAGTATTGGAATAACCTTTCAATGGGTGGCAACACATTAAATTGCTGGACTCCAGATTTGTTACGGACATATATTTTAGGTAATAGTTTAATTGGGACTCCTATATGTTCTATACTCATAGTATATGCTAGAATTAGGTTTACAAATGATACCAACTGCTAAATACATAATACTTTTAATTATAATTGAAAAGATTTTGTTCATTTGCTTTGCTCAAGACAACATATGGCTCTTAAGTTAAATACTCGATATTTCTGGATGGACCATATAATATCAATTGCTTTGCAGCATTTCTGACGGCAACAACTTTCACTGGCAGAATTTGGAAAACCCTCCCCGCCCCTCTCGTTTAACTTGTTAGTAATCCAAAATTGTGTATAATATATTTGTAGTTTATAATTCTCAACTCGTGTCGACATACACAATCTATGCGTATAGCTCGCTCGCTCGTTCGCGTTTTGTCTCATTTTTTGCCCTGTTTCCTGTCTCTTTCACAATCGTGTAAACTCGGAATTCATTTGTTTTTTGTAACTTGTCAAATTTGTAATTTAAACACTTATGTTTTTTAAATTATGCCCTACATTTGTTTAAGAACTAGCATAACCTTTAGTTTTATTGTAATTATTTGTTGTAACCTCATGTTTAAAAGTTGACCTTTGCTGCACGTGCGGCAGTGAGCGGAGGGCTTTCACGTACTGTACTTAAAATCTCAAAATTGTATGCCCGACGCAACAATTTGCAAACACATTCAATATAATATATACAAACTGTTTTGGTAAAAACTGGAAACTATGCCGAAATTGACTGAATGTGTACTCAATTCTGCAAAAACCTAACTATAATTCATTCGAATAATGCCAAATATTAGCATATATATATATAAATAGCTACATATATTTATAGGTAACTCTCCCAATTAAGATGGAGCTGCTGTGGCTAACAAGTTCTCTTTTATACCAACTTGACTTTTGTAGTGAGATCTATTTAGTTTATATCTTAACTTTATGCTACGCTCAGATCTATTCGAGAATCTATTAAAGATCTAAAAAAAAACATATAAATAAACATACAATTTGGCTGGAATTGCGCATGTGTTGCAACTGTTATCGACTTATCGATAAATCTTAATCAATGTAAATAAAAATTAATTATTATTTAACATAAATGTAATTTGTTGAAAGCATAACAACACGAATACTTTGTGAATTTTGATTTGCTTGTTTTTCTTTTTCATTTCGAATCAGACAATTGATTCGCTTTCTGCATGCACGATAACGAGCCGATAACGATAACGCAACGATATCGATAACTCGTTAAATTGCGAGTTTTCGCTTTCTGTTCAGTCACAATATCCTTGTGCCAAACAACTACAACTATGCCCAATAATCTACTTGTTGTTGTTCTCCTGCAACAGATCCTCGAGAGCCCCATTGAGTCGACCTTTGCTGAGCGCCTCCACGAGCATATGCAGCCGCTCCTCCCGCTCTGAATGGCGCCGCTCAAGCAGCGAGACCTGAAATGACAACAATACATCAGTTCAAGACTATCGACTAGGGCACTGCTGTCCACCACCTTGGCCTTCAGCGCATAGTAGTCGACGGGCACCTTGCGGCGCTTCTGTGTGGCAAACGCCTCCTCGCGCTCATTCAAACGCTGCTGCAATATGCGCACCGTCTCATTGCAGGAGGCCAACTCACGCTCATGTGCGCTCTGCAGGGTCTTTAGCTATGGAGAAAGACAAACAGAGAGAGGGATAGAGTTGAGCGTCGCTCCCTTTGCATCTGCAACAAGTGGCACTCACATCCTGCAGCCGCTTATCGTGCAGCGTTTTGTAGTCCGCCTCCAGCAGATGAAACTTGTTCTGTGCCTCTTTCAGCGCCTGATTCTCCGTGGTCGCTGGCACATGATCCGGATAATGCTGATGATAATGATGATCATGTCCACGTCGCTGGGCGGCACCTCCGCTGGCCGACATGCCGCCGCCGCCGCCGCCAGCGCCGCCATGAAGTTTGTTCTCCAGACGCGAACCTGCAAGGGGATAAAAAAAATATTGAAAATAAATGTAAATTGAATTGCATAAATGCTTGTTGAAAAACTATCTTGTAGACGGAGCTGCGGGTTCAATGCACTGCCCCAAAAATGTATTTCAAAGCGAAAATTTCAACAAAATAAATAACTTTAAAGAAACAACAGCAACAACAACGATAACAACATTAATAATTAAATAAGAGTCTGAGGCTGATTGCATAACCAACAAAATTTAAATTTGAACACGCGTTGAAAATTAAAATAAAGTTGTTGCTGTTGTTGTTGTTGTTGTTGCTGTTGTTGTTGTTGTTGTTGTTGTTGTTGCTGGGCTATTATTAGCACTGTTGAAAAATAAATAAACAAGCAGCAAATGTAACAACATTAAAGAAGCAGCAGCAGCAGCAGCAACTAACAAGACATGAAATTATAAAACGCTGCGCGCACGCGCAAACGACAACGCGCTAGCCACGCCCCCTGCCCCCTGCCACCTGGCCCTGTCTCGCCACTTGAACCGGCCCGCCACGCAGACAACGTCTTTGACTTTGACTTTCGCTTTCGAATTTTCTTTTTCTCTTTCTCTTCACAAAATAAAACTAAACTAAGCAAAAAAATTCAAATCGATGAAATGTAAATAAAAAACGAGTTGCCCTCCCCCATCCGCGCCCCGCACATGCAGGTGACATAACCAACTGGCCAGCGGCCTGAGAGTATGGAAGGGGGCAGGGAGGCAGCTAGGCAAGTTGTTAACGTGTTTAGTTTTTGTGGCTAGCGAGCTTGCAGCGTGGAGCGTGGAGCGTGTAGCTTGGAGGTTGCCCATTTGAAATGAGTGCAAAAAAAAAACAAAAAAAACAAATACAAAAAGCTGTTGCGGTCAAAAGGCCGCCAGGTGGGCAGGTGGGCAGGGGGGTGGGGTGTGTGGGGAGTGTGGCTGCCAACGCTGGACAGGCATGCAATGATTTATTCCAGCAATTTATTTGCGTGTCTCTCGAGTTAAAGTCTTGTACGTGCTGACGAGCAGAGAAAGTCCATAAATTACAAAACAACAACAACAACAACAACAACAACAATGACGACGACCGAGTGACACACACACACACAGACACACACACACAGACACACGTCTCTCGCTGTGCATACAGCCAGGCAGCTTTACCTGGACTAGCAACAGCAGCAGCTGCTCCCGCATGCTCCCGTTCCCGTTCCCGTTCCCGCTGCAGCTTCCTGATGGTCTTCTTGCAATCGTCCAGCTCACGTGTCAGGCGCTGCATGGCCTTGTTCTTGAGCGCCAAGTCGATGCGCATGCTGCGCACCGAGCTGAGCAGCTGTGTGTCCTCCTTGTGGCCGGCTGGCTGCAAATGGCCATGGCCATGGCTGAGCAGCGACAATGTGGACTCGGACTGGGAAATGGGCAGCTTGGAGTTGGCAATCGCCGGATTGCGTCGCTGTGCGCCGCTCTGTTTTGAATTGGGACGCGACGTGTTCGGCGTCGAGTTGGCTGTGCTGCTGGTGCTGCTGCTCCCGGCCGAGTGCAGTTGCTGCTGCTGCTGCTGCTGCTGCTGGAGCTGCTGTTGCAGATGCTGCTGGCAGCTGATGCTGGGCGAGGGGCAACCAATGGTGTTGGTGCTGTGATCCCGCATGGCACCGCTCGCCTGCGTCTGGGTGCCCGTGTGGATGGCCTTGTTGTGGCCGAGAGGCTTTGGATCCGTCTGGGCGCCGACTGCGTCCGTTTGGGTGCAGTTGTTGTAGTATCTGTCGGCGCGCTTCTGCATGAAGCGATCCAGGGTGCGCACCTGGGATTCAATTTGTTCGTTCAGCTTTGTGTTGATCTCCTGCAGGCTGTAGGGCGGAGGGTTTGGGTAAGTGTGTGGCGGAGAGACAGAGACAGTAACTCACCTGAGCACCTGCGTCTCCAGGTCGGCAATGTGCGTCTCGTATTTGGCCTGCACAGAATTGAAGCGCGCCTGCACATTGGCCAGTATCTGCTGTGCCTTGCGATCCTGCTCTTTGGCATCCGATTCCAGCTGGGCAATTCGCTGCTCCAGCAGCTTGCGGCTGTTCACGTTCTCCTGGTCGTTCAGCGAGCAGATGCCCGTGCTCTTCGAGGCAACTGCAGCAAAATAATTCACACACATAGAGTAGCTGGCGGTGATTGGCCCTGTTGTGGACTTACCTATCAGCGCCGAGACGGAGTCGGGATGCTTGCGCATGAGTATGCGCTCCATTTCGCGGCACTGCCGCTGCAGATCCTGTATGATGCGTGCGTCCTTCTCCTTGCCATCGGCTGCGTGCCGGCGATCCTGTTGCGCCTCCTCTAGTTCGGCGCGCAGTGAACGCTCCAGCTGGATGGCCTCGTCGCGATCCCGGCGCGCCGACTGCAGTTCGCTGCGCAAAACGCCGGCGCATTCGTGCAGGTGCTGCACGTCCAGCTTGAGCATTTCGGACTCCTCCTGCAGCCGGCCGTTGTGCTCGCGCAGCGCGCGCTGTGTCTGCGAGAGCGATTCGCTCTGCAGCCGGACCGAGGCCAGGCGCTCCTCGGTATCCTTCAGCTGCTCCTGCAGCTGATCGATCTCGTTCTTGAGCGCATGCTCCCGCGACACGCTGCACGCGATCTGCTCAATGGGCGAGCTCAATGTGCTGACCAGATGCTTGGGCGAGCTGCCCACCGCCTTCTCGCTGTAGCTGGCCATCGGAGCGATGGGCTTCTGCTGCCCGCCGCGATTGGCCGGCTGGACCGGCTGGACGGGATTGCCCTGCCCGGAGCTGCGCCGCGAGCCGGCGGCCAACACTGCCGCGGCACAGTCCTCCGCTTCGGTTAGCTCCTCCATCTGCGAAATGACAATTTTTTTTTTTTTTAATTTTTTTTATTTATTTTTATTTTGTTCAATTTTTGCGAATTAGTCGAACAGTTGCTGCGGCATTCGTGAAAGTGCGCCTGCCAAGTGCCGGGGCGCCTCTGGGTGTGTCAAGTGCGCCGTGTGCTAACGGCAACAGTCAATGCCGCCAAAATAGCAACAATAACAAATACAACAACAGCAACAACAGCAACAGCCCGCAACACCGGCAAACAATGAGCAACAGCGGCGCGCGCGTAGTTTCTACGCGCCTCCTCCAAGCCAGACCCCAGAGCACCTCCCCCTTACGCCCGCCCTCTCTCTGGAGTGGCGGGCGAAAAACAAAAAAAAAATAAAATAACAACAAATCAAAAACAACAACTGAAAACCAGTCGAAACAACAACGGCAACAGCTACGCAACCAGCCCGCACAGTGATGCCAAATCAGGGCAAAACATTGTCAAAAATTTGATATGAATAAATAAATAATAATAAATTAAATAAACAATAAATATAATAAAAAATATGAATATATACAAAATGCATAAATTTACAAAATATTATAATCATATTAATTAATTATAATCAAGCATGGTTATAAGACTTTGTCATAAAAAAGGAACAGATGCAATTTAACAGCGGCTACAGCTGTTATTGTGCAGTAGAGGCTATTTAACAGTGCCTACAATTGTTACAGTAGAGATTTTAATAGATGCAGATGACAGTGACTAGAAATGTTGTTTCACGGCAGATGCAATTTAACAGTGACCAGAACTGTTATTTTACAGTAGATACAATACAACTGCATTTATAGTAGAAACCAGAGCAGGGATTTGAATGCATTTTGAACCACTGTGCGTCGGTTCGTGCCCTCGCTTACGCTCGCTTACGTGCGTGTGTGTGTGTGTATGTGTGTGTGTTGTGTGAGTGAGTGTAAATATGTATTTAACAAGGGTAAGCGATGACGATTTAGACTACAACGAGCATAATTACAATGATGTGGGTGTGCGGCAACAACAACAACGACAACAACGACAACAATTGCTGTTAAAATAACAATAATAATACAATACACTGAATGAAGCAGCGGAAATATTGGAAGAAGAAAGTTGTGTGTGTCTCTTGTGTCCGCAACCGTGTCCCCACCCACGCTCCCAGCTCCATCAGCGCACATTGTCCGAGCTGTGCCTGTGTCTCTGTGTGTGCAGCGCTTTTTCAAGCCTCATTACAAGGTTTGTTTTTTACCATGCTTGCCCATTCGCTCCACTTGAAGCACTCTGGCAACACTCTTGCTTTCATCGCTTAGCTCATTTGGCTGATAGATTCTATCTGGAAGGCATCTGTCAAAGACCCAAATTGGTAGCTGCATTCCGCCAGCTCGCCAGCTAACCCATATTTTGGCCTTTTTATTTATTTTTTCTTCGTCTTGGCTTTGTTTCTCATATGTTAATGATGTTTATGTGTACGTGCATCATATTAGTTTTATTTTTTCTTTCAATATTTCTAGCTAATCCCCACTTTCCATTTCATTTAAAAGCCGCTCAAAAACGAAAAACAAAAAAACTAAAATATGTCCAAAAGTTATGCATAAGTTCAACAAGTCTTTTCTTTCAGAGAGTATTTTGTGAACGGCGCTCGAGACATATTCGACTAAAGGATTAGAAAAAAATATAGCTTATCTTCAAGCTTCTAGCTATGGACTCTCAAAAATCCTTATACTCTTATTTACTATCAAATATTTTATATCGAATATTGTGTTATTTGGACAAGTAGCTGTGATTTTAAATGGAATAACAGATACCCTGCTTAAAATTTACGAAATGATTATGCCAAAAGTATGCTACAATTGGAAATAGCTCAGAATTTGATGAGAAACTTGAGAACTGCATGGAAAATATTACTCTTTAGATATATGTAGACGGGAAACCATTTTCAGTTTGACAAGAAACTCACTGAAGATCGTTAAACGCCTAAGAAAATATTGAACGCGATCTGTAAAAGGTTTTTGATCTTGTTAATTCGGTTTTATCGATAGTATTTCGATAACATTGTTGCTTAAGTGTAAAATAAGAAAAACCTTTTAAAATTAACAGCGAGTATGAAAACTCTCTTCAATGTTTAAGGCACATTCGGGTTTAATCCAGGTTGATAGGAGCTGATTTCCTTTCTATCGATAGTATTTTCGTTAGGTTTGTTGCTGTAAATGAAAGCTAATGAAGCGACTAGTCGATGATACTATCGATAATCGATAGAAAATTTTGCAAGATTCGCAATTTTATAGCTTCTGCCTAAAGCAAAAACATATATATTTTTAAAATTTTGTTTTGAAAAGACATACACAGTGTGGCATACAAAATATATGCACACATATTACTTTTTTTAATATATATAGTTGATTCTCGGTCAATTCAGAAAGTGAATCTTTTAGTGAATCTTATCTCGAACGATCGAACGGCAATCGAAGCACATGAATCTTTGCCTCATTTGCAATTACTTGTAAATACTCATAATGTTAAGTAGATATACTTGTGTACGCATATGAGCACATCAATGAGTATTTATGAGTATTAAGGACAATTTCACTACTTGACAGCTGTTCGCATTGGTTACTTCAGTCAACTGTTGATTATTTGCAATTACTTGAACTCTCTTCGCTCTTCCTCAATTGACAATTGATAAGCTACACCAACATGTCATACATATGTGTGTGTGTGTGTGTGTGTGTGTGTGTGAGTGTGTGTGTGGTCATATAAAGTGAAAGGAGCGGCATTAGAGCTGCGATTGATTGGAGAGCGAGAGTAGATCAGAGCAGAGCACTGCGTGGGTAATGGCAATAACAACTGCTACTTCTGCTGATTGGATGTGTGTAAATGTGTGTGTGTGTGTGTGCTTGGCTCGTTCAGAAATCATGTCAATGCGTACAAATTGGAAATCTTTAAAGCTTGCGAACTTTTCAGTACTCACAGATGGGCGAGATTAACAATCAATCAATTTGAGTAGCTGAGACAATTTCATGTGTATTTCATGTGTTGTAGGTGCGAACTCTTCTGCCCCCCCCACCCCGTTCAGCAACCCACTTTAACCGCGAGCAGTCCACAAGCTGATTAACAATGGAAAAAACAATAACAATAAACCAGAAATCAATTGGAACGCGGCTTCATTAACACATCTCGTTCAGCGTAAATTGCAAATTGAAATCGATTTGTTATCGATAACGAGCTCGATCGATTAAAGATCTCGATAGCAGCTGGGAGGGTGGGCATTGATTGTGCACATAGAAAGTCGAGTAAAAATTATCATAATGATAATGAAACAGGTGATTAAAAAATATATTCATATATACTTAAACCAGCTATAAATGCTAACAACGATAAATACTGTTGATTCAATTAATTTGCAACTCTCAGATATATATATATATATAAACAACTTATGAGAAGAGAGCTAATGAGAAATTTAAACGTAACGATTTATTAATTTGACAGCCTCAGCAAATTTCAAAACAAACTGATTATAACCAATGTCCTATTTTCCTTAATGAATAAATACATATGAGTCTCCGTATATCGATATAGATTTATATGATTTTCTGGGATTCGGAATTTCAGAGAAATTTCCCAAAATATATGTATTTAAATTGTAAATGCATATATTAAATCAACATGCAACAAATGTATGCTTACATACGATGGGGATTCCCCTTGAGATAACATAACGATAACTATAAATGTTATTGAACAAAAGGAAGGTACAGATTCTAAGCACAAGCTTTGCGTTTGGCCAATAAGTATTATCAAATGAATAGGTATAAAATGAAGAAGAAGCTGTGGAAAAATATAATTATTATAATCAACCCCCGAAAGAAAGCGAGAGCGGGCGGCATTGCCGTTGACGTTGGCGTTGGCGTTGGCGACATTTGTCTGCGATCCGATCTCAAAATTAACATAGAAGATCGGACAACAACAACAACAGCAGCAGCAGCAACAACAACAACAATAAACAACGGTCGTCGCATTTATGAAGAGATTCATGCAACCGATAAAAGCGGGCGACGCTGTGGCAACGCCGGCTCACAAGGAAGAGACGCGTCGCTGCTTGCGTCGCAGTCGCTGCCCGCGTCGCAGCTGGCGTTAACAGCAAGCTGGACGCCTATCCAAGCAGTGAGCGACGGCAGCACCGCAATTTACATACATAACACGATTGCCACACACACACACACACACACACACACACATACACAGACGTCGCTGCTGACTGCGCCGCCGAGAGAAATATCGAAAATGAAATGGCAATACTTTCCCAGCGTTGGTATAAAAGCGCCACTCGACCAATGGGACATGTCTCATTACGGTTTACTGTTAGATCTCGCTAAGATGTACGACGGGAGATCAACAAGAGCAGCATTTCAAGCAACAACAACAACAACAACAACAACAACAATGGCAACAAGAGCTCTGCTGTTGCTGCTGTTGGCGGTCAACCAGGCGACATCCATGTCTCTGGATCGTTTGGCTCTGGAAAGGAACGAGCTGCCCCCAGCTGCTGCTGAAGTGCAGCACAGCACAGTTGTTGTGGATGATATGAAGATGGCCGCGCTGCCGGCTCATGGCGCTACGGATATGTATATGCTGGTGCCGGAATCTGTGGCCAGCCAGCTGGACGATACGGAGCATGTGCATCGTAATACCATCGAATCCGATGCCGATGCCGATGCCGAGGCTGAGGCAGAGAATGCCGCCGTTGGCGAGAGCGCCGATATGCTGATGCTGGAGAGCGATGATACGCCGGCTATGCAGCTTGTGGAGCTGCCCAGCGATATTACCGTGGCGGAGCTAAAGACCGAGACACAGACAGAGACAGCACAAACCGAACTGGAGCTGGAGGCGGCAGCAGCAGCAGAGCCGGTGGTAGCAGAAATTGCATCGCCGGAGCTGATTGAGGAGCATGTCGTAGAGCAGCCAGTGGAGCAGTCAGTGGAGCAAGTGCAGCAACAGGCACAATCACAGTCACAGTCACAGTCACAGTCAAGCAGCCAAGAGGCGCAGCTGGAGAATGCTGAGGCTATGGCAGATGCAACCACCGAGGCAGTGCCGGCCAATGAGGAGACACAAGCGGATGATGAAGTGGTGCCCGCTGCGACCGAGGAGGAATATACCACGCCAGCTGCCATAGATCAGGAAGCTGCAGAAGCTAGTCAGCCCGTAGAGCAACAAGAGTCGGAACCGGAGCCGGAGTTAGAGTCGGAATCGGAGATGGCACAGGTTCAACCCGAGCAGGAGCAGCTGGCTCCGGAAGAGATCAAGTCCGAAACAGAAGCAATTGCTGAGAACGAAGTGGACACCACCGAGTCATCAACCGTGCTGGAAAGCGTGGCAGCGGGCATTGAGGAAGGCCTTAACGCAGCCACGAGCGAGCTACTGCCCGAGGAGCCGAACGTGTCCGAAACCCAACTGGATGACCATCCAGCCGAGGAGCCATCAGTCGAGCTGGAGGCACAAACTGCAGCACCCGAGCACATCGTGGAATCGGCAACTGAACAGTTCGAGCAGGAATCCGTGCCAGCGTCTGATGATGCCGCAGAGCAGCCAAATGCCGAGCAGCCAGTACCAGAGGAAGGAGCTTCAGTTGACGCCGAGCTAAAGCCAATTGCAGCTGCCGAACAGGAGCCGCAACCCATGGAAATCCTAAGTGTGCCCGCTCAAAACGAGGTGGAAGCTAGCAATCCGGCCGCTGAAGCTGAGCCCGAGATGCCCAAGGAAACGGCGCCAGCTGTGGAGCCGCTAGAAAGCCAGCCACCATCCATTCTAGCTGACGAAATGCCCGATGCAGTTGCACCAGTTGATGCAGCTCCGGCAGAGCCACAAGCTGAAGCTCAGCCCGAAGCCCAAGTCGAGCCTCAAGCTGATAAGGCAGCTGAGTCCCAAGCTGAGCCCCAAGCCGAGTCCGAGCCATCGATCCTGACGACCATCATACCAGTCGCAATGCCGCCGCAGTTGCCAATGCTGATCCAAGAGCCGGAACCGGAACCCATTCAGGTCGTGGACAGCGTGTTGAACTATGTGAATGCCTCGTTTGTGCCACAGCAGCAGCAGGATCAGATGCCCGAACAGGATCTGGAGCAGGAGACGGCCACAGAGAGCGCATTCAGTGCCCAACTGCGACGCTACGATGGCGCCCAACTCTGGCGCATTGTGGTCCAAACGGACAAGGATAAGAAGCTGGCCGATGAGCTGCAGTCGAAATATGGTAAGTGCCACATGCCACATGCCACATGCCACATGCCAGGCAATTGGATAACCCACTCTCTATCTCTCTCAGACGGACAACTGTGGAAGGAAGTCAAGCAGGAGGTCGATTACCTGCTCAAGCCGCAGGTGCTCGCCGCTGCCGAGCGGCACATCCGCGCCGCCAACTTGTCGCGCATCGTGCTGATCGATAATCTGCAGCAGGTTATCGAAGTCGAGAATCCGCCCGCCGACAAAATTGCCGAGCTCCAGAATCGCAAGGGTGAGTGCACAGTTGAGGGAATGAGGGGATTTTGTCGCAAGTGTTTTTTTTTTGTTTTTACGGTCGCCTTCAGCTCAGGTGTCGCCATAAATGAGCTTTTAATGCAGCCAACGGTTGGGGCGTGTGAAAAGTCATAAAGCGAAAAGTGACACGAAATCAAGAAGCAAGACACAGACGAAGGCAGCAAGCAGACCGACCAAACGCTACCCTGTACACACACTAAAAGCACAGATTTTTTACTGTGTGCTCAACTTAGCCGCAGTTAGAAAGCGATATTTATCGAAAATGAATCGATAACTTTCGTTTTCAATGTCTTAAGGGATTATCGCAAGAAAAGCTGTAACTGGTTCTGCATATAATTTACAAATCAGACATCGATAATTATCGAGAGTGAAGGGGGCTAACTATCGATAAAAAGTAGACTCCACAAATCGATATTTTTCAACTTTAGCGTATATTATAAGAATTATCGAAATAAGAGCTAACAGGTTTTGGGCTTTAAAGTCTTCTTCTTTATGGAACTCTCTGCGACTATGGACTTAATGATACCCTCTTTTTGTCGACCAACTTTGAAGGGGTATAAAAACCGAACAGAGTGTGAAGGTGGTGGAAGGTAAAGCAAAACGTGGCAAAAGGGGTTGCAAAAGGAAATGAGACATCGCGACAGTTAACTGAGTGACGGCGGAACACTTCTGACAGTTTTGATATGCCCCGCCACGCCCATAAGCCGCCCTCTTTTGGTTGCACTTGAAGCTAGCCATGAACTTAGAACGCACCGCGACGCCTTGACTGAAATGGGAATGGGCAGGGGCAGGGGCAGGGATAGGAACTTGCAAGACACTTGTTTAATCAATAAATGGCAGGACACGCAATTTCCTTGAGTCGGTGCAGGAATTGAGCCATTTCTGCCGGTCGCCAAGCTATATTCAGGCACTTGACACTTGCTCTACGGGGTTCAAGGAATGGGGCGAGGTCAGGTTGAATGAACTGCCCGGCTGGGGTTGCCGCCATACTTAGTTAGCATACGCTCGCTCAGTCTGGCAATATTCTGTTTATATTCCGCAGGACATCGCCTGACCTGGCAGGCCTATCATCGCCTGGAGGATATTCACGGCTTTATCGATTACATGGCCAAAACGTATCCGGACATTTGCTCCACCGAAACCATCGGCCACTCCGTGGAGAAGCGTCCGCTCAAGATACTCAAGTAAGTTCACCGACCACGAGGAGCTGCTGCTACGACGATCAGGTCTAAAATGTTCGCTATTCCTTGCAGAATCTCCAATGGGAATGCACGCAATCCCGGCATCTGGATCGATGGCGGTATGCATGCACGCGAATGGATCAGTCCCGCAACGGTCACCTATATAGCCAATCAGCTGGTCGAGGGCTGGGAGGATCTGCCCGAGCATATGCGCAACATTAACTGGTACATCCATCCGGTGGCCAATCCCGACGGCTATGAATACTCCCACACCACGGACCGTTTGTGGCGCAAGAATATGCGCGCCCATGGACGCCAATGTCCGGGCGTCGATCTCAATCGTAACTTTGGCTACAAGTGGGGCGGCAAGGGCACTTCGGCGAGTCCCTGCTCGCAGACATATCGCGGCAGCAAGGCCTTCTCGGAGCCAGAGACATTCTACATATCGAAATTCATAAGCGGCTTCCCGCGCGACACCTTCCAGGCGTATCTGTCGTTCCACAGCTATGGCCAGTATATACTCTATCCCTGGGGCTATGACTATCATCTAACCAAGGATCGCGCCGATCTCGATCGTGTGGCACGCCAAGCCGGCTCGGTAAGCAACTGCTTCAGCTAATCCCAACGCTTGAACTCTTACGATTTTTTCATCTCAAACAGATCATCACCAAATCGTCGGGCGTTAAGTATACGGTAGGATCTTCGGCCACAACGCTATATCCGGCCGCCGGCGGCTCGGACGATTGGGCCAAGGGCATTGCGGGCATCAAGTATGCCTACACCATCGAGATGGGCGACACGGGTCGCTACGGCTTCGTCCTGCCCGCCCAGTTCATTCAGTACAACGGCAAGGATGGCTACACCTTCGCCGATACGGTCGCCCGTGCTGTTGCTCTGGGACGCTCCACGGATGCCAGAAGCAGCTCCAGCTCCAGCAGCAGCCGTCGCCGCCGCACTCGCTAGTTGCCTGAACTTAGACTTAGTTTAATATGGCTTTTTTTTTTGCGTCCAATCATTATTTTTTTTTTTTTTAATGTTATTTATACGAAACTATTTATTTATTTATTTATGTGTAACTAGACAAATTGAACATTTGAAAATAGACTGAGACATGTTTATTGAAAAAAAAAAAAACAGACCATATTTCTGGAGAACTAGATATAACTTGGGCGTTACGAGCTCATCGAATTTTGGTATATCAGAGGTAAAAGCTGAAAAACTGAGTCATTTACTTTTTCTGTTCATAACCAGAATCTTCCCGAGCAAAGAAATGGAATGCCGCTCAAAACTAAATATCTATCTATTATATAGAATATATATTTCAAGCTGGGTTCTTGCTCTGGCATCTCTTGGATCTCAGCTATAAATTCCAAAGATTCAACAAATTAGCGACCGTGAGAAAGTTTCAACTCATTTATTTATTTCAGCTTAGATCACATTGGAATTTAAATGAATGAACGCAATTAATCGATTTCCAAAAAAACAGAACATGAATTTCGGGTCAAGCGTTAATAAATACCACGACGAACACAATTATCGGCACGATCTCTGAAAACATCTTAAGACCGCATTCCCAAACGTAAATACCCTAGCTGGGAATGTGCAAAGGTCACGAAAGGTGACTAACCAAAAGGGCGCCGACAACACGATCACAATTTAAGGCCCGA
Organism: Drosophila virilis; assembly: GCF_030788295.1. Lineage (NCBI taxonomy): Eukaryota > Metazoa > Arthropoda > Insecta > Diptera > Drosophilidae > Drosophila > Drosophila virilis. The sequence goes on from NC_091543.1 coordinate 13,249,799, forward strand.
CTCAACTTTGACAACAAAGTAGGCAAGCTTTTAAGAAGGCATTCAGACATAAAATAGATATATCCCAAAAGAAAAGAATCTTCATGCTAAATTTGATTTGGGTAAGCTTCGAGCTTTGAAAAGAAGCCTGAACTATGCATCGCATACGAGAAACTTCAAGTGGAAGTTAAGGTCTTGAAGCTGATCAAAATAATATATATGAAGGGACAGTTACGAATAGGTACAGGGTATTAAGAGAGAGTGAGAGAGAGAGAGAGAGAGAGAGAGGGACTGAGAATTGCAACAACTTTTGCGGTGAATCGTATAACTAAGTATAAATAGCTTGGCTTGTATAACAGTATAACAGTTATTTATAACATATCGAGCAAAGTAAAAGTTGAGCTATGCAAATTGGTGGCCCATTCTACGCGTGTGTGTGTGTGTGTGTGTGTGTGTGCTAGTGTGATGGAGAATTGAGAACAGACGCAAAACAGCGAAAAGTAGCCGTTATTTGATCAAACCGAATCGAACGGCCGCACGGGCAACATTCGGCACATTGGACGCTTGCAAGAGCCAAAAAAAAAATAGAATGCATTACGCATACGCACTGTGGGCCGTTGCATTATGCATGCCACAGCTGTTGGCAGCAGCATCATCATCCTCATCACGTTACGATTTCTTTGCGCGCACCGGCGACAATCTGGTGCGTTTGCCCTTCTTTGGCGGCGGCGTCGCCCAGCTGCTGCGCTACCTGCGCCCCATGGAGCTGGCGGGCGGCATTGAACGCCGCTCGGCGCTGCGCATGGCGCTGGACGAGAACTACGTGAGCTATCGGGGCGCTCAACTCTGGAAGCTCAACTTCAATGGCACACGCAAACGCGGCGATAGCTCACCGGATGCCCAGTTCAATCAATTCGTGGAAGACTTTGGTGAGTAGCGAAATTGGCAGCGGGAGAAAGACCCCCTGAGGGTTCTCAATTTCAATCAGACCAGCTGCAGACACTTAAAAAACCATCAATCGCTTTGACAGACATTCTAATTAGGGCGAGAGTCAAGAGATTCGCGTACTTCCTGTTTGCCGATTGGAAGCCAAGAAAGTTGCGCTTCAAAATGCCGAAGAGTGTATGCCCTTATGGCATCAATTATATAGAAATAAATATGTTATACGGTTTGAAGAATGATTGACTGACTGACTGATTGATGATTAAGCAGCTGGACAAGACATTGGCATACCTTCTGTCATCTATTATAGCTTAATATATATGTTATACTATTTGATGACTGACTGATTGATTGATTGATTGTTTGATGATCAAGCAGCTGGACAAGATAGTGACATACTGACTGTTTTCTGATTGAAAACCAAGAAGTTGATTGATTTGGTGACTGATTGACTGATTGATTGACTGTTGATCAATGCAAAGCTCACACCGTGAAAGCTACAAAGCTGTATTTTTTTTACTAGAGAAATGAATAATATTCTTAAAAACCTTTTAAAAAAAAAAAAAATTCTACCTGTGAGTTGTTGTTGATATTTCTTCCTGATCAAAAGCCTAGCTTATTATAAAGTCAGAAGGTAATAATAGTTTCGACGAACATAAAACCCCAACGACCAGTCAGATATGCAAAGCAAGAAATTCGCTTAACTGTAGCTGAGCCAAAATACACACACAGACTGGGGATCAGAGGTGGGCTGTTGACCTCTTTACCGAATGAATAGAATAGAACATGTCAAATAGTATCAAACGCCCAGCCGCTGGCTGTGAGTAAACTAAGCCACAAGTCTCTCGGTCAGTCAGTCAGTCAGTCAGTCAGTCAATTAGGCAGTGAGTCAGTAAGCTAGTCGCCGGGTCGGGGTCGGGAAACAGGTGTTGTTCACGCATAAAATTGACATTAATCAAAGAGCAAGAAATTCAGCGAATCTCGACCTTCTGCCAGCAAATGCGAGAGTGTGGAGAATTAGTTCTGTTTGTGTGGCACAATCAGCATGATGTTGATGTTGATGTTACTCTTGATGTTGATGTTCCCTGCCGGCAGTCGTGGCAGTGCCCAGTTATTAGTGTGGCGCAGCGTCCCGATGCCGGCTCTCGCGGCCCTGCCCGAGCTGTGGACGCTGAACAGCAGCGAGCTGTACGAGGCGACGTTTGAGAGTCTGCAGTGGCTGTCGCCAACCGATCTGAGACGCTTCGATTTCCTCTCGCCGGGCTCAACGTATCAGATCAATCGACGCTATCGCAATGATGCATCCGTGCGTCGCTACTACGGCCATCAGCTGTGGAAGCTGCATGAGACGCGTCTCGGCCAGCCGAAGCTGCGGGCATTTTTGCGGCGCTTTGGTAGTGCCAAGACCCACAAACATGTTATACGATCGTTCAGCTCAAAATGTCTATCTTACAGGCAGCGAGGTGTGGAACATCAATCAGGATGGCATCGATATAATCATCGAGCACAAGAATGTGGCGGCCGCACAGCAGTACATGGAGCAGACTGCCTTCAGCTATAATATCATGATCGATGACATCGAGACGGCCATCGATGAGACCTACACGGAGGTCAACGAGGCGGATACCGATAACACGCTGGCTAACTACTCGCTGCCCTGGCTAAACCGAGAGGGTGCACTGCTCACCTGGCGAAGGTACCACGATCAGGGCGATATGCAGCAGTTTCTTCAGAATATATTGGAAACGCATTCCGAGCTGGCAGAGATCGTGCAAATTGGTCTCACACGCAACAAGCGCCCACTGGAGGTGCTCAGGTCTGTAAACACTCAATGTTAAGGTTCATGTTATTGTCACTGTTACTAATACAGTTTTGTCTGTTAATGTCATAGGCACTGTTAAGGTCTATGGTAATGTTATTGTGACTTCTTCTGTAACAATTTCGACTTATTGTTATGGGTACTGTTAATGTTCCACGCTTAATGTTATGAGCACTGTTAAGAGTACTGTTCATGTTAATATTACTGTAACTGCCACAGTTTCGACTGTTTAAGTTTTTACGTTTTTTGTCGAGGGGCTCAGCTCAGTAAACACTCAATGTTATGTTCATGTTAATGTGACTCATGACAAAGTTTAAACTGAGTACTGTTAAGGTCTCTGTTAATATTATTGTCGCTGCAACTGCTACAATTTATGGACAAAATTGAGGTCTCTGTTAAATCGATACTGTAACAACTACTGTAACTCTAACATTAACAGTCACTGTTAAGTCGATACTGTAACAACTACTGTAACTCTAACATTAACAGTCACTGTTAATCTTATAATTATACTGTCAATAATAGAAGTTTTATCCGCAGAATCTCGAATGGCAATTCGAATAATTGGGCCGTTTTTGTGGATGCCGGAATGCAGGCGCGCGACTGGCTCAGCCCTGCAGCGCTGACCTATGCCATCTCGAAGTTGAGCTGGCTATGGGAGCAGGGTGAGGCGGATAAAGCAATGCGTCACATCGATTGGTACTTTCTGCCATTGGCTAATCCCGATGGCTATCAGTACTCTCGACTCACCGACCGTCTGTGGACCAAGAATCGCAATTACGACAGCGCCAGCGGCTGCTATGGCGTCAACTTGGATCGCAACTTTGACTATGGCTGGGGCCAGGCGGGCTCCACATCGAATCCGTGCAAGAACCTGTACCACGGCGCGAAAAGCTTCTCCGAGCCGGAGACGCGTGCCATACGTAACTTTTTGCTCGGCATGCGCGACTATTTGGGCGCGTATGTGTCCTTCGGTGGCTACGGCCAGGCGATCACCTATCCCTGGGGCGATGCTGACTATGTGACCAGCAATCAGCGAGAGCTGCGCCACACGGCCCGCCAGGCGATCCTCAACTTTCGCCGGCTCAACCATGCCGAGTACAGCATGGGCAGCAGCTATCGCCAGAAGCTGGCGCGATCGGGCAATGCGGCCGACTGGGTCCAACAGCACATCGAGCCGCAATATGTGTACAATGTGTTCCTTAAAGATCAGGGTCGCTATGGCTACCTGATGCCGCCGCACTACATACTCGAGTCCGGGGAGGAGGCCTACGAATTTCTGAAGACCATAGCTCAACAGCTGAACTGACAACACGAAAACTATTTTTAGCGACTAATTTTTTTTTTTACTTTGATTATGGATTATTTTTTATATTTTTCACTTATTTATTTAACTTATTTATTTATATATCACTTAATTTTTCATTCGAATATTGTACGAGCACTTGTTTCTATTTTCTTCAATAAAGGCCACATAATATTTTATATCTGACTAAACATTATCCGCGTTTACAACCCGACTCCTAATTAAAGAGAGCTGCTTCTTTAAACCTAGAAACTTGTTTATGAAAACTTGATGCTAACAAATAATTTTTAATATGACAATAAATTTTATTTGATATCTGACATTATTTCGTCTTTGTTGTTTTCAAAATCTGCTTTTCAGCGCTTGTGGTTTCTTATGAACTAATCCAAGAGTTCCTCAGCTTTACTGACTATTTGCATAGTCTTGCATAATAATTAAAATTTCGTTTAATTTAATTATCTACAATCTCAACAAAAACACGAGTCGTTTGAACTGCTTGCTCGGAGGCCAAAAACTATGGCATGCTTTTAGGCGATGCACTTAAACCGAAACTCAACAGCCAAGTAAACAGAGTATAGCCAAAAAAGCAAGTACACTTAAATCTTGATAAATAAATAAATATACAGCAAGTGCACAAGCGTTTCGTGTGCACAGCAAATGGAAAACTTCGAAGACTTCTGAGGTCCAACTAAACGCGATTGTATTACGACCAAAAAATGTAAGAATGCTGACAAAAAAAAAAAAATGTTAAACATAAACCCAAAATAGAAAGCAGTGAAGAAAAAAAACTGTAAAAGAGCGCGAGAGAGCAAGCAGAGCAGAAGAGCTGATGCTAGAGCGAGCGCGAAGTCGAACGCGAACGCGAGCGCGAGCGTTGGCCGGACAGAGCTAGTTGAACTGGGTGGAACTTTCACTTTCAATCGCGTTTTGAAAACCAGTAAAGAAAAAATGGGGGAAAAAAAATGTAACGACAAATGGCGCGACGGGCACCAAGATGTTATTCATTTATTTATTTACTTAACATGCATATATAGAAATTATGCGGATCAGGCGAAAGGCCTGCCAAAGCTCAAAGCGCGCAAAGAAAGTGATTTAAGCGCTGGAAAACAAAACAAAAAACAAAACAAAAACCTGCTGAAGAACGGCCAGAGGCAAACAGAAATGCATGGCCAACAAAATACCCTAGATTCGCAGACAATAAGGCAAAAAAGCAAACAATTCGTACAGATTATTGTTCAAGTGTGCGTCTGTGTGTGTGTGTGTGTGTGTGTGTGCACATGTCTGCCCGTATGCATGTGTGTGTGTGTGTGTGTGTCTGTGCGTTCTCTTGGTCAAGCATGAAGCGAGTTTTGAATGAAGCTCTCGACTGGCGATTGTTCGAAATTAAATGAACAACAAAAAGCTGCTGCTGCAGTTCCCAAAAGGGTAGCTTACACAAAAGTGAAAATCGTATACAGAAGAGGAAAAAAATTGAGCACAACAACAATAACAAATACGCAAAATACAAAAAGCCAGCTAGCAGCAGCAGAAGAAGCACAAATTATAAACTACAAAGAAGAGAAAAAACCAACTTAATTGGTGGGGGAGCCATGTTGATCATTATTAAAGGCGAAAGAAAGTAAAAACATGGCAAGTGGGTCAAAAATTGCGCCGTCATACGCACACACACACACACACGCACACTAAGTCATATGCATACATATGTATGTATGTGTATACAAAATGACATATTGAAAAACACATAATCACGCACGCACGCACACACGCACGCGCATACATATGTACATACATGTGCACAGTTTGACATGCGTGTGCAGCAATTGAATCAAATGTACAACAGAGCACAATGCCTCTCAAATATATACGCATGCATGCATCTCAATAAGCTTGCATGTATCGCTGCTGCCTCTTGCACTCTCCCGCAGATAAGTCATGCATGCATTTCCCAGCTCTGAGATCAGCAGGTAAAACCAATGATCAAAAGATTATGCTTAATATTTCAATAATTATAGCTGTCTATATAGGTTTTTATGTGTGTATGCGATTTTCTTAACAAAATTCTAGCTAGCCTTAATATGGGTTTTCCCTAGATTTGTCGGTTCGTAAAAGTTCGGCTTAGCAACAGATTGTTTATGGCTTGACATTATGTTATACATTAACATTGTTGTGTTATGTTATTTGCAGTATAAAAAGTATCATCCTGTAATGACTCATTTGGTAAATTCATTCCAATAATGATGACTGTTCTTTAAAGTCATTAAACTTTCTGTTTGTATCTGTGCTGTTTATGAAGGAATATTATTGTAAGGTATTTCAGACATCAGCAGCTCTAGCTTTAAACTGGTGAGTGTACATATATGGTATATATATATATATCTAAAGGTGGCATGTTATCGCTTTACAATGTGTGCACAGAGTGTACAAATTATATCTTTGAAGGCAGTTTGTTTACTTTATTTTTTTTACTTTTCTCACTTAAAAAGGTAGTCAATATTCAAACTGAAATGATGAATTGCACAAGTTGTTGAGGCGAGTAAATGAACCAAGCAAGAATGACAAGAATGATAAATAGTGGAAGTGCATACAGACACATATGCATATAAAATTAGTATTGGATATGCATGCATACATGTATGAATACTTATGAAATGCACTGTGCTCAAATCAAGCCAGAGCTGGCGTTCGTGCCCGAAATAGAGGTGTTAATTTCGAATGGACTATTCCGTGCTGTTACGCTGTGCGCTGCGAGCGAGTGGCTTTCAATGCAAAGCTGGAGATACACATTAAAAGCTAAATAAAAAAAAAACCATTAACAGTTGCGATGTGACTGTCAAACTGTTGCCTGTACAAGTGCAAAGTGCAAAACGGACGCCAACTGCACGACTCACTATGCCTATGCATGTGGCTGTGTGTGTCTGTGTGTGTGAGTAATAGATTGACTTTTGATAAAGCACACGAAATGCAACAACAGTAGCAAAATTCATAAGCAGCAGCAGCAACAGCAGCGGGCGCAGCGACGCATCACATTACAGCACGACGCAAAAGAGAGTCAATGTCGCTGACTTGCATTGCATAGCGGTGAGATGGGAAGAGTGTAGGCGCAGCAACAACAACAAAATTACTCTGGCAGCAGCACACACGCACACATGCGCACACATGCACAGGCTTCACAAATTTATTGTTGTTGTTGGTTCATGTTTTTTTTTTTTTTTATTTTCTTTTTTGATGCGTGACTCTCTCGCGCTGCCTGTAAGCGCGTCGCTGCTGCTGCCTGCTGACTGCTGCGCCGCCGCCGCTGCTGCTGCTGCTGCTGCTGTTACTGCTAGTGCTGCTGCGACTACTGTTGTTGTCAATTCATTCAGTACGCGCCGATCGCTCCAAGATCGGTCGTCAGGCAGCAGCGCAATTTTTTTCCCCAAAATTGCTTTTTTTTCACTTTCTGTTGTAATTCTGTTTAACGTTTGTTTTTTTTTTTTTATTAATTTTTTTCTTCGGTCTCTTTTTCTGATTTAGTGTGTGTGCGTGTATTATTTTTTTCCGTTTGGTTTTATTTTGGTTTATTTTTGCATTTTTTTTTATCGGGAAACGGCCCTCGGCACAGTTGCCTGGCTGGGTTTTATATAAAAATTGAAGCGACACAAAGGCAGCATTTAGTCTGGATTCGTCAGTGAGCTGCCAAGTGTTACAGTCAAACACACACACACACACACACACAGCAGCAGCAACTGACCGGCAACTGCAGCATCCAAGAAGCGCAGCAGCAGCAACAACAACAAACACAGCGAAACGTAAAACGTAAGCTAAATAAATGAATTGAATTGAATTGTGCGTGTGTGCGTGCGAGCGAGAATGCAAGAGCGTTAATGCGGATGCGTTTCTGAATGAGAGAGGTCATCCATGTTTAACATTTGCATGTAAATTAACATTAACATTAACATTAACATTGCGCTTAAACTTTTAACTGCAACGGGCTGCGACAAGTTTCTATACCCTGTATGCTGTGAAAATGGACTAACGAAAATGGGTATAATGCTGTTGTGCAAATGTATGTAACGGGCAGAAGATGAGCGATACCCGATTGGGTCATCATTTCTTGGTGTGAAAAGAATAAGGGTTAACAAATTTGCAGGAAAACTTCTTTCCGCCTATCGATAAATCGATAAATATCAAGGATTGTAAGAGCGTAAACGACTATTGCGTATTACGGCTTGACAATTCTGTGCACAGGGTATTTCGCAGTCGGGCACTCTTACTTATTGATGACTCGTCAAGGGAAATGTGCAGTCGCTCCAGTTTTGGAGCACAGCACGAACTGGCGATAACATCTGGGACACGTGATCGAAACGAAGGTCGGGCTATTCACAAGATTCCATCGCTGCGCACAACAACCTAAATGTTTGCTTAGAACCAGTTCTCTGGGCCGCTTTCTGCACTAAAATACAAAAAAAAAAAAACAAAAACTAAATAAATCAAATAGACGATAATCCAAACAGGTCGTCGGGAGAAAATTAGCACAATTGCGTGCTAACCAAAAGCGACAACAGTTTCGCAACTGAAACTAAGATTCCGATTCCGATTTGGATTCCGTTTCGGATTTGGATTCCGTTTCGGATTTGGATTCTGATGGAATGCGCTCGCAATTAGAATTCAATCTCAAAAGCATATATAAACCGAAAAAAAAAAGAGGCCAAAAATAATATTCAGTTGCCTCGAGATTACGCAAGTGTCTTTCGCATACAAATGGATTCATTCCGAATGCGTTTCGAATCGTCGTATCGTCGTATCGCATAATAGCCCGCAATCCAAGCCCACCCACTTCCCGCGCTTGGCATAAAGCCCAAATGCGCGTCTCGAATTGATCGTCGACAGTTGATGGACTGACACAAAAAATAAATGAAAATAAAACCAATTGCAGCCAAGCTATAGAAATCACAGCATGTCCAATTGCCGATAACATTGAACTTGGCCAAGGCCAAGACACACACGGCCACAGGAAGCCGTTGGGCAGGGCGGAAATTTCTCCAAAATCAACTAAATACTATATTTCTATTGCTGGAGCTTAACCAATTGTCTATTTACCATCATTTCATATATTTAAAAATGTAAATGCAACATTTTGTTAGACTCTGTCCTGTCATTTCATACAGGGCTGCAAACGAGAAGGGAAGTCGCTGGTTCAAACCGTAAAGCCTTTGGGTTTCTATCGAAAGACCCGATATTCAACTTCTCGAACCTAGGTTTTGGTTTGAAGGTTTGGTTTTTGAAAAGCTATTCGGACAAACGTCCAGATTTAAGACTCGATTTACCATAAAAAATTAATGGGAATAATTTGAACTGGTTTTGTTTAAAAGCGGATCGAGTACTTTGATTTAGGAAGACTCTGGTTAAGCAAGGGTAGGTAAAACTAAACAAACTTAAATAACTAAAAAATTAAATGTATAAAAACCCAGATTCCTAAAAGATTCGAACTGTGAACCGCGCCAATGACAATTTGTCAGATTGGGGATTAGAATATTTCCTCTATCGATAAGGTTACTTAGCAGCATAACAGAGCCTCTCGGAATTGTTGTTGAAAGTGGGAAAATTGCAAAGAGATAACCTGTGATCTGTGGAAACCTACTGTCAATCAGTTTTCCCATGTTGTCTCTATATACATGAGCTACATATCAGAGCTGAGGCTTTGAAAATAATACTTCCGAGAATTGGGGACATTGTGAAGGTCTTGCCAAGAAGTTTAGAAAACTAAACAAGTTTCACACAAACGATTTTCACCCGTTTCTTCCACTATTAAAGTGTGATTTTCCAAAAGTTATCAATCAATCCGTCATTTGGCTCAAGCTTTAAAATTTTCAATAATTGCACATATTATTATATAAAATCTATAAAAAATAAAAAAAACAATTAGGTCATCGCAATGTATACAAAAAAGAGCTTCATTTCCGTTCGTTTTTCATATCATAAATTAACATTTTTACGATTTACAACACTGGCGGTTTGCAATTAGTTTTCGCTGACGTACAAATTATATTTGCGCGAATTTACAACTATTCTGTTATAAGATTTATCCGTTATGATCATATATTATTATATAGATTAAGATTTATAGCATTGAGTTAAACGATTTTGCATTTGAGAGGTGAGCATTAATTTAATTGTGAAAATCAATAATTATAGTTGAAAAGTTTTCAAAGTTCCATTCCGATTTCCCATATCGTAAACGTAAATTTGGTTAATATCCCATTTATCTGGATCTCAAAATGGCCTACTCTAGATATGTTCAAACAACTGTCAATTTTATACATTGGATACTTTCACAAAATCACAAAACAAAACCAATCACATTAGTTTCCCAATATCGTAAATGCACAGTTCTACAATACAATTCCATGCCAATATACGATATACGTGAATGTCAATTTCGTGTAATTACAATTACGCTCCATATAAACAAGTCTAGTTTTATGAACGTGTTTAGTTTCCTTTTATCATTTAACATTCATTAAAATTGGGAAATTTGTAGAAGATCATAAAATAAACCCTCATTAGTTTAGCATATCGTAAATATAGAACTTTTAACAACTCGTGTGTGCGCTCTAAACTGTGTTCATGAGCTATTTTTTTTCGAATATGGATTAAGGGAAAAAAGGTGACTCGATTAACAAACTAACTGGCGAGTGCCATTTGTATTCAATTGAATAGAGTCTGCGACCCAGAAACTCAACTAAGCGTAACGGGGGCGTGGCGGGGCGGGACAAGGTGTTGGGTTAATTGGGTTTGTTAATTACTTAGACGCTGGCTGCAGCTCGTCGGAAGCTGATAAGTTATCATTCCACACAGATATCGCAGATAGCTGACAACTGACAACTGACAACTGATGGAAGGAGAGATGAGTCAACGACTAGGTCAGCTGATGCTGCTCGGGATGCTCCTGGCCATGGCGAGTGCGACAAACAGCTCGCTGGCTTTTCAGGGTAATGAGTATCTAAACGGGATACCGGAGCGCTTTGACGAGACGCAGTTGTGGCGCGTTCACAACATGAGCGATGCCATGCTGCAGAGCATACCCGTTGGCCAGGTGCTGGAGGAGAAGTTTGGTGGTAACATTTGGAAGGAGAACTCCAAGTTTCTGGACGTCTCCATTGGCAAGGAGCACGTGAAGGCGGCGCGCAGTTTTCTGCAAGCCCACCGTCTCGATGCCGAGGTGCTGTCGGACAATGTCCAGTCCCTGATCGATCAGGAGCTGTTGGAAGGCATCCAGGCCACACAAGCCCAGCCAGGCGCACGCTCAAGTGAGTAGAGAATCGAATTCGAATCTTTAAACAAATCGAATTGAATGTCTCCCTCCCCCAACAGAGAAGGCCTCACGCAGCGGCAGCGGCATGCACTGGAAGGACTATCACGATCTGGAGACCATCTATGCGTTTATGCGCGAAATACGCGCCAAGTATCCGAATATATGTCGCCTCTATACCATAGGACAGACGGCCGAGAAACGCGATTTGAAAGTCTTGCGGTATGTTAAGCGAAAATGCGAATGTCTTCGGAGTACCGAAGATTGAATATCCTTCCTAGCAAAACATTCAAGATATAGTTGGTCCGATTTCGAAGATGTCGGTGCTTCAGTTTGTCACATATTCCATAGCCAAGTTCTTCTGCAAGCTGTTTTTCTGGCACCGCCCAAGAATATGCCGCATTCTGTTAGCTGCAAGTGCAATTCACTTGCAGCTGTTAACTTAACAGAGCCTACAGCTAGATAAGCTTGTATTAAATGTTAAGCTAACATTCTGGGCGCTGCTTAGTATGCTACATTTTGGCAACTGTTAAGCAGCCCACAAAGTTCCAAGCACCGCCTTAAGCTATGCTGTGTATTTTTGTTGTCACCCTTGCAGCATCTCGGAAAATCCGCGCGAATTCAAAAAAGTTTGGATCGACGGCGGCATCCATGCACGTGAGTGGATCAGCCCGGCAACAGTTACGTTTATACTGTACCAGCTAATGCACAACTGGGAGAATCAGCCGGCGCATATACGCGGCCTCACCTGGTACATAATGCCCGTAATGAATCCGGATGGCTACGAGTACAGCCGCACGACGAATCGACTGTGGCGTAAGAATCGCTCGGCATCGCGACGAACCAATTGCTTTGGCGTCGATCTGAATCGCAATTTCGATATTGGCTGGACCGGATTCGGTTCCTCAAAGGATCCCTGCAGCGATGTCTATCGCGGCAGCGCAGCCGCCTCCGAGCTGGAAACGAAGGCCGTCTCCGATTTTCTGGCCAAGCGCAAATACAATCTGGAGGCGTATCTAACCTATCACAGCTACGGCCAGATGGTCGTCTATCCGTGGGCCTACAAGGCCGTCAAGGTCAAGGATTCGAGCGTGCTGCAGCGCGTCGCCAGCACCGCCGTCGATCGCATTGCCCAAAAGACGGGCAGCAGCTATACGGCGGCCGTCACCCACGAGGTGCTCGGCATTGCCGGCGGCGGCTCCGACGATTGGAGCCGTGCCGCACTCGGCGTTAAATACGTGTACACCATTGAGTTGCGCGATCGCGGCACCTACGGCTTTGTCCTGCCGCCCAAATTCATCAAGGACACCGCCCTCGAGGGCTGGACCGTTGCCGAGACAGTTGCCCAATCCATCGGCTGATCCCGTAACTGTATCTAACTAGGTGTAAGTGTGTGAGCGCAGCTTCGCGCTTCTATGTGTGAATGCCTATTTATGTATGCATGTACATTGTACATATGTAAAAACAAATAACAACAAAAAAAAAACAAAAAAATAAAACAAATGAATAATAAACAAATAAATATATATATATATATACTTGTATCTATAAATCATATTTCAGACATGTTCTTTTTATTTCGCTGGGTTCGGAACAAAAACCAGGGCTGCAAAATGGTTCGCAGCCGAACCAGTTTACGTTCAGTTCCAGTTCTTATCACAGCCAAACAACTAAAGTCTTTTAATTAATACATTAATAATTTTAATGTATATAAAGTTGACCTCCAGCGATTTCTAGTTAATTTAGAAAAAAATAACCCCAAAGAAGGTTCAAATCAAAGAGTAAAGTAAAGTAAAGTAAGTATAGAGAACCAGTTCCACGAACCGAATCTAACGCTGAACCGTGAACGGAACTAACGATAAGGGACAACAGCAAAGGTTGCTAAAGTAAATCCAATCAGACCAACTGAACATGGGCACAATGCAAAAGTCTCTGATTGGAGAATGCTGTGGAGAAGCTTGCGAATCGATAGACTTACCGTATCCTCGTCGTCATCGGTGTTGTCGAGCTGTTCCAGCTGCAGCTGAGCGAAGGCGTCGCCGTTGTGCGTATGATTGTGCAGATCCTTGGGTGTGGACTCCTCGGAGATGACCGATTCTGAGGGCAGGTTCTCAACAAATGCCACAAAGTTGCCCAGCGGCTCGGCTGGCGTTGACGTCGAGGAGTTGGCCACAGATTTGAATTTGTTGTTGTTGTTGTTGTTGTAATTGGCTTTGGCATGGCTTGGACTGGTGGTCCTGGTGGTGCTCGTGGTGACGGTGGTAACATGCTCGATGCGACGCGTGAAGCGCGTGTTCAGCTTAATGCTGTTCTGTGACGATGACAGCGACTGCGGTGACGTGGTTGAGGGCGTCTTCAGCTGGCCATTGGCATCGATGTCGCCGTCGCCGTCGCCGCCGCCGTCGCCGTCACCCAAGCGCAGCTGTTGCTGAATGAGACGCTCCGCTTCCAACAGCAGCTCATCCACGGAGCGCAGATCTGTGCTGTCCGCGAGCCGATTGACTTCCTGGAATATGCTATCCGGATCGGCTGGCTCGATGTTGCAGTCCTGCTCCTTGGCCAGGAACTCAATGATCGAGCTGCTGCTTGTGTAGTCCAATGCGTTCAGATCCACGCTGGCCGCATCTCCGCTTGCCTCTGCATGTGCTATGGTCACACTCTCGCCGCCCAATTGGCGCGCCGACGCCGACGCCATTGGCTGCACCTTGGACATGTCCCAATTGCAGCTGCTGCCTGCGGATTTCACCCCGGTCCAACTGCTTCTTATAATCCCTATTGCTCTGCGTGTTGTTGGCTACGCCTGGCGCCCACACACACACACACACACACACACACACACACACACACGCACACCTGCGCTGCGCTGCGTTTTGTTTATTTGTTGTTCTTTTGATTTTGGTTATTTTTTTTTTTTTTCAATTTACAGTTTGGACGAAAATTTTGCACCCGACTGCCGACGTTGCCGCCGTCTCACTTAATTTAGTCTTTACAGCAATGCGTTATAAAAAAAAAGCAAAAAAAAAGAATATATATATACATATATATATTTATTTTTGTTGCTTTTTAATCTCGCATCATTTTTCCGTCTTGTTTGTACAATTGCCATAAATTACGACTACTGTTCATTTTGTCATTCACGTGTACACGTTACGGCTCCACAGCTAACAGCGCTGCTCCACACTTAACAGAGCTGACGGCTGGGAACAATTTAGCGGCATTTTATTTATTTCAATTCCATGGAAAACTATTTTATTAGGCAACATTTTTATTTGTTTCTCAATTGTTTTCATGTTTGCTTGTGATTTACGATCAAATTTTGTAATATTTTTTTTTGTTTTTTGGCGCCGAGAGCAAATATTGTTGGCTGTTAAAACATTAACATAACATTCTATTTTTTTTTTTTTTCTGCAAAAGATGTAATTTGAACATTTTTTAGCTTGCCAAATAGTGTCTTATGGAAATACAACATAAATTCATTTCTTTTGAATTTTATTTTATATATTGTTTTGTTTTTTTTTTTTTTTTTTTTGTTTTCTGCAAGAACAATAATTATATGTAGTGTGTAGGGTTTCCTTATATATAGTTGTTGTTTTTTTTTTCACATTATCGACAATTTTAAAACAAAAAAATAAATACATATATTTTGTTCCCGAAATTGAGTTTTCTTTTTTTTTTTTATATCTCTCTCTGGTTTATATCTCAGTTGTAAGCCTAAATATGACATTTTTCATTTAAACATACACATACATACATTTTTAATTATGGATAGAGTTCTTTCCTGCTTAAAATAACTATATTTTTTCTGGTTTGTTTTTGTTTGCAAAACATTACATCTTCTACTTTATACATGTACAAGTATGTGTGTGTGTGCTTATAAATACATATATATATATATATAGTTAAAAAAAAAAAAAAAAGAATTTGTAATAATAATTAAAATAGTAATAGAGCATAGAAACATTAAATAAAATCTAGATAGCATTGAATAAAATCGTTGAATAAACAATATGTACAATCGATTATCTGTGTGTGTGCGCGTGTGTGTGTGTGTGTGTTGTGTGTAAATATATAATAATAGTTGCTAATATTGCTTATGACTATATAACGTACACATTATCAGTATTTAATTTGGATCTTTGAGTGTGTGTCTGTGTGGGTGTGGTTGTGGTTGTTGTGTGTATGCGGATGTGTGTGTGGGTGTGTTTGTAGTTAAAACGCTGACCATGCTCATTTGCTATCACTTTTTTTGTTTTAAATACAATACAATTAAATATTGCGAAGCTAAGCTGAAAACCCAAGGCAGAGCCAAGCAGAGCACAGCGAAATATTATAAAATATACACATATATATATATATCAAAGTGTGTTGGGTGTGTGTGTGTGTGTGTGTTCACATATACGTAATAGGAAATAAATAATTATGTATATAGGCTGCAATTGTCAGCAATTACAAACAACATAAATAATTATTATTTTGGTGGCAGGCTTTCAGTGACTGGCGGCGGCGGCGGCAACGGCGACGTCTGTCTTCCACAGATCTGGCTTACTGCTCGTCCGGCATTGATTATCTATGACTGCTGTAGGTCTTAAAGACACGTGGCATGCTGCTGCCACTGACACTGCCACTGCCACTGCCACTGCTGCTGCTGGCGGTGTTGGTGGTGGTGGTTGTGTTGCTGCTGCTGCTGTTGCTAGCGTTGTTGTTGCTGCTGCTGGTTGCAATGCTTGTGTTGCTGCTGGAAGCATTCGCATCTAGCGTGTGCGCCGCTGCATCATTTGGCTCATGATGATGATGATGATGAAGATGATGATGATGATGATGATGATGATGCGTCGTCGTCTCTAGATTGAGGGGCATCGGCATCGTATGATCCTCATCCGCATGCTCATAGATATAATCACGCTTCTTGAAGTTGTCAATTATCTTCTTGGTGGACTTCATGTGCGCCACAAATGCTGCCTCCAACTGTTGCAACAAACAAATATATGTTACCATACGATATTCAATAGAACAAACAATTTATATAAAGCAATTGTTTACGCACACTGGAAGTCAGGTTCATAAAGGTGTGATATTTCTCCAGCACACCAACGATCTCCTTAAAGCTATTGCCACGCAGCTGCCGCCGCACGATTGTCTCATACTGGTCGTTGTCGGTTATCAGGTTACCAATTAATATCGCCGCATAGCTGCCTTTCAGCGTGTGCTCCATGTGATGGCTGGCGCGTTGCACAACTGCAATTGTTCAAATACCATATACGTAAATATATATTAATATTATACTATATTTATAATTATATTCAACAGTTTATAGCTTGTCCAGCAAAGATTTGCCTTGCAGCCGGTTTTAAATGCAAATTCACATTAGTTATATCAAATGTCGCTTCTCCTGATGCCTTTTAATCGATTTAAAATCAATATGTCCATTGCATTGCATTTTTTCTAATGTAAATATTCAAAGTCTATTGGCGAGTTCTTTGTAAATAAACTTTTCAGCTTGCCTCTCATTGCCAGACAATCACCCCCTTTTCCCGGCCGCCGTCATGGAATGTGCGAAAGTTACTCGAATTTCGTTGCGTATGGCTGGCGTTTCTTTGGAATCGATTTGCGCGCTATTTATATTTGTTGCCAGCATTAACGAATGTCAATTAGCCAAGTGGGTAACCACTTTCGGACGTGCCCAATCCCTGATCTGTTATAACTTACGATTGTTGACTGTCTCCTCGACCTCCTCCTGCTTCTTTTTGCTCTTCTCGTTGCTCTCGAGGAAGGCGTCCGTGTTCTTCTCCACAAGTCTGCACACACAAATATGAAATGAGAGTTTTAATTTTTGGTGAACTGAGAATTGAAGCTGTGAAAGTAACACACCTGGCCAGCTCCTCGCACTTGTAGAAGTACTCGAGCAGCGCCTGAACCGCACTGACCGCCTGATCACCGGGCGTTGGATTGTCCGCCACATATTCGGCCGGCGCATGGGCCTGCATCAGTGTGGCACGATTGGGCGGCGTGTGCATGCACAGATTGATGAGCAGGGTCAGCACCTGGCGGAGTCAGCACAAAACATGTTCGTTAAATATCATCAATATAACACATTGGAAACGTGCCATGTCCATTAGTAAATTCGATCAACTCACCAGAATGCTCAGCTCGAAGACACAGCGATCCGGAATGTAGTTGGACGCAAGCAACAGCAGATGGAATGATGTCTCGATGACATCGCTGCGCTTGCCGAGCAGCTCGGCGCCCAGCGAGGGCTGAGCCTCGTTGAACGTGTGCGTCAGATTGATGAGCACCTTCATGACGGGTATGAGGAGTTCGCGCATCGCCACGCCCGGATGCTCTTTGCTGCTATTCTGTTCGGCTGTCGAGGGATGCAGCAGCAGCTGGCGATCACACAGGCGGTAAAGGAAGCACAGCGTATCCACGGCCCGTCCCTTGGCATAGGTGAGCATATACCGCTGATTCGCCTCATTGTGCTGGGTAACATTCTCGAGGACGCGCAAACAGCGCGCCACCGTTTGCATATTATCGAGCAGAGCTGGCTCCCAGGCGACCAGGGCCATGTCCGTGGCAGCTGTGGCAATTACCGGCTGACAGAAATCAGATATTGTCTTGATAATATGCTCCAGGCCGCCAAGTTTGCGTAGATCCTCTTTGAACCATTCGCCCGCACGCTTTGAGGTTAACGAGAGCAGCGTTTCCATTGCTAAAGTGCCCACCGTTATCGACTCGACATTCAGATGGGTGCCCTTGCCCTGGGCCTTGATCTCCTCGCATAGTTCGCGCACCTTTTGCTTGTTCCTCTCATAATTGGGACGGTCTGTGTGCGCAGCGACGCCCACGCCTTCGGCTTCCAGCAAATTGATCATCAGCTCGAGCGAATCCCGATCGAGATCCATGTTGAGGCCCTCCTGCGAGAGTATATACATAATGGCCGAGGTGCACAGGCCCAGGCTCAGATCCTTGTTGGCATCCGATAGCGCCTACGCAATTGGATAGCAGATAATTCGATTATATATTTAAGAAGATGAAGCACACCCCGTCCCCGTTTCCGTCTCCGTCTCCGTCCCTGTCCACTCACCTTAAAGAACTTGGTGACAACGCCATGGGCGCGCACATGCATACGAAAGGCGGGCGTCATACATTTGGTGGCCAGCTGCAAGGCGGATAGGCAGCGTGTCGGCGGTGGATTGTGCGGCTGCAGTGCATCCAGTATGTACTCGACATCGTCATACATCTCCTGGTACTCGCCAATCTCCTGTATTTGATGCGCCGTCTTCACATTCCGCACCACCGTATAGTATTCCTTGGTTTTGCGATCCACGCGCAGACCCGTCCGCTCACCAGCACCAGCACTAGCGCCAGCTGCAGCTCCAGCCGTGCCGCCGCCGCCGGAACCAGCTTCATCTGGACTCGGTTCCAGTTCAAGGTCGAAGGCATCGCTTGACGCCGCCGCCGAGGATTGTCCACTGTGCTGCGGCTTGGACTGGCGCGTCAGTTTGCCCAGGGCGGGACTTTCGCCGCGCAGCGCGGAACTGCTGCAGGTATTGTTGTTGGAGTTGCTGTCACCAAAGTCCCCGTAGATGGCATCGATGGTGGCCACTTTGCTGGCAAGCAGGCTGTCCGCCTTGGCGCCGCCGCCCGCTGTCGTCGAGGCGGAGGCATTGCTGGCATCGCTGCCAGTGCCGCCGCCGTTGGCCTCCAGTGCCGCATCCCAGCTGTGCTTGTACAGATGTCGCTTGGCCACCGACGCCTGCTCGGCCTGATCGGAGGGCACCAGCGCCCGGCTCTTGAAGATGCTGCCCTTCTTCTTGGAGATGACCAGCTTGACGGCGCCGCGCTGTGTCTCCTCGCTGCCAGTGTTGGCGGCACTGCTGGTTGCTGCTGCCTCCGCAGCGGCAGCGGCGGCGGCTGCAGCAGCAGCTCCAGCGCCCGCCACCTGCGTATCCAGGGTGAGCGTGCGCTTGAACTTATCCTTAAATTTGTAATCACGCGGCGGCGGCGACGATGAGGAGCCATCGTGCTGTAACGAGGAGCTGTTCGATGTATTCGACAGCTCATCCATGCCCGGATCAGGCTCCGCGTCCAGGTCCACATCCAGCTCCGTGTGCGGCATCTTGGCCGGCGTTGGCTGGCTATCATCGTTCAGCTGCGCTTCCTGCTGCTGCTGCTGCTCCAGAAGCTTCAGCTTTAGTTGCTCCGCCGTCGCGGCATCCGTTTCGCCCTGTGGCAGCAGCTGCGTCACCTGCTGATTTTTCCGCTTGCGTCCATAGCTACGTGTTCCGGCTCCGGCGGCTGTGCTGCCTGCGCCATAGTCTGTGGTGCGACTGGCTTCCGCTTTGGCGGACAAGTTGGCGGCAATTTTGTTGATGTTGTTATTGTTGTTGTTGTTGTTATTATTGCTGTTGGCCAAATTGTTGTTGTTGGCGCGCGCAGCGGCACGTCCGCGTCGCGGCGGCGCCTCAGCTGCCTCCAAGCACTTTTCGGGCGACTCGACCAGCTCCATTTCCGTTTCCGTTCTCTTGCTGCCGCGCGTGCGTGTGGCACGCTTCGTGACCGCGGGCACGGACGTGGACGTGGACGTGGGCGATGATGCCTCCACTGGCTTGGCGCGCGCTCTGGTGCGCGTCTCCGTAGGCGTTGGCGCCGGCTCCGCATTGCTATTGCTATTGCTATTGGACTTGCGCGCACGTCCGCGCGTCGCCCGCTTTGGCTGTTTGGACTCCGCGGCCGGCTCGTCGACGCCATTCAGACGTGGCACCACATCGCCGCGCAGCACAGAGAGTATGTCCTGCTGCAGCGGCTGCTCCACACGACTATGCAGATCGGTTGCTGAGCCAGCAACTGTGCCGGCTGCTGTTGCTGCAGCTGCACCCGTATTGTTGCCATCGATGGTCATCATCATGGACTCCAGTCGCGACTCAATGTCCGAGGGCGGCGCCACCAGTGAGGAGTGTTGGCTGGTCTCTAGATCGCTGGTTATGACACTGGACCCCCGGCTGCGTATCACACAGCTCTCCTCCTGCACCGCCTGCGCCAGCAGCTGCGGCGTGCTGTTGCCCTTGGACGAGATGCTGCCCAGCACCGACGACTGCGAATCGAAGTCGTGATCGGAGCGTGTCGTTGGCGATATAACCGAACCCCGCAAAGGCTGTATATGCGTCGGATGCGGCTGCTGCTGCTGCTGCTGCTGCGGCTCGCTCAGCGCCAGATGCGGCGAGGGTGTCTTAAACTCCGTATTTGCCAATTCGGCAACCGATGCAGTTGGGGCAGGGGCAGGGGCAGCAGCAACTGCAACTGCTCCTGCTCCTGCTGCTGGTAGACTGGGCTGCAGTTGCTCGACTAGCTGAGCGTGCTTTAAATGTTTGTGCTTTTTACTTTTGGATTTCTTTTCGCTGCGCGACTCCTCGCCGGCGGCTTTTGCTGCAGCGGCGGCGGCTGCTTTGGCAATCGCGTTCCGTATGACGTCCGTTTTGATGATCAGCTTCAGGCGCTCCTTGGGCGGTTTATCTGGTGAGATTTTCACTGTGCAATAATTGATTTCGGGCGGTTCTTCCTCTTCCTCTTCGTCGTCTTCTTCTTCCTCCTCCTCCTCCTCCTCCACCGCTTCTTCTTCTTCTTCCTCGTCGTCGTCGTTGTTGATTTTCTCGTGCGTCGCTGCCTGCGTTAACGTTTCACTGCCAGCTGCTGCAGCTGCGGCTGCGGCTGCGTCCTGTGCTTCTGCCGCTGTCGGCGGTCGCAGCGGTTTAACAGTTATTTTTGGCGTACTTGCAGGAACTATGGCTTCTATATGATCGGGCAGCGCATCTTGGCTTGGCGTCTCGTATGGCTGCTGCTGCTGTGCAGGCGAACTATTTGGCGGCTCCTCGCTGTCCGTGCTGACTAAACGTGAGGTGCCCTGCAATTGAAAACGCCAAATGATTCCATTGTTTATAGCACATTATTCGATCTAACTGTGTGCACTTGTGTGGTACGTTGTATTTTCTCAGCCGTAATTAACACTTTCCGCTAACGGCAGCGACAACTGTCGCGCAACAGACACAAACAACAACTGGGCCTAAGCGGCGGCGGCAGTCAAATGAAAACGTTGTTGAAAAAAAAAAAAAAAACAGAAACAGAAACTCAAGCAAAGAAATGGGCGAACAAAAAAAAAAGAAGAAAAAAAAAACTCCGTTTAATGTAAAAGCGCGCGTAATTTAACACTGGCGCTGCGCGCTGCTTGCTGCTTGTTGTTATTGTTGTCGCTTTCTCTTTCCCACACAGCGCTTAAAGAGCGCTTCAAGCCGACATGTTATGGGGTGCGTGAACATATGTGTGTGTCTGTATGTGTTTGTGTACGAGAGCGAGCGAGAGGCAGGCAGGGATCGTCGCTCGCCGAGCGCGTCACTCGTGCGCACAGTGGTTAAGCAGACGATGAAAATATGTCAACTGTGCACAAATGCAATTCGGACAATTTTTTTCTGTTGCTTTTCTTGCAAAAGTTAACATAATTCTTAATTTATGAAAAAAAAAAATTGTAATCAATTTATATTGATAAAAACACGCTAGACTTTAAATTCTTAAATTTTTGCGCAGATCTCGTTTGGAAATTATAATAATATCAGGGCAATTATTTCTATATAGAATAGTCAGCTTATTTTGGAACTTCCAGAAAATAAGTTTTCCAAATCGCAGCACTATGCGTGCGATATGCCGGGAATTGAGTTCCTTTATAAAATCAACTTCTTTTGTTCTTAAAGAGATATTAACAGCACCAAGCAAATGCTCTTAACACATCATGCTCAGGCTATTTTACCAATAAGATCCAATTGGACAAATCGCTGGGATATAGAGAAACCTCATTTCCATATAGATTTCTAATCAACTATATACATATAACTTTCTTCAGGGATATTAAGAAACGCGCGTTTTGGTAATTTCACGCGCAACTGTGGAAAATTGGCGAAATACGGCAAATATTTTGCAGGCCATGCGATTGACTACAAACGCGACTTTAAAATGTTTTAAACTCTCTGCACAATCCACCCCCTCTTGGATGGAAAATGTAGGTCAAAGGTTGTACATGCAAAAGTTTACCTTCAGCTAAAAGCTTCACAAGAAGGGACAACTTTTGGTTCTTAACTAAATATAGATCGAGATGTGAAGATTGCTATCTATGACGGAACTCGGTCAGGACCGGAAAATGCCAGCTGGTCTGTTATTAATCTGCCTCTGGCCATATAATCTTCGGCATCCCGAAGTCGTACGCCCTGTGGCCTTAGCACCGGATGAGATGTGATCTCGTCAGCTCGAAACACTCACTTTGGAAATGCGCAGAACAATTGGCGGATGTTCGGGCGTGCGGGAAGCACTGGATGAGGCGGATGCAGATGGCACAGAAGATGCGGCCATTGTGGAAGCTGAGCCGGCTGTGATGCCAACGGCTGCTGAACTGGGCGCCGTCGTTGGCGGAGGAAGCGCTGGATTGCTATCTGTTGCTGCTGCTGCTGCAGGGATTGCGGCTGTGGCTGTGGCTGGGTCTGGGGCTGCTGGTGTGGCAGCATCCTGGGATGCGGCTGTTGTTGTTTCGGGCGCACGCGTTTTGGGCATCACCAGATCCTTGATGGGCGTGGGATAGCGTTCGTCCTCGTCCACTTCGCAGTAGTTGACCGCTTTGCGGGCTCGTCCCAGAATACGTGATGGCGGCGCCTCGGGCTTCAGTTTCTTCTCCTCCTTGATCTTCTTTTTCTTGCCCTTGGGCTCAGCCGTTGGCGATGCGCCCGTACCCAGATCCATTTGATCGGCTGCATCCAGGGCCAGGCCATCGCTTAGTTCGGCGGCGCCAAACGCACCTGGCGTTAAGGCAGCCGTCGTTGCCGCTGCCGCCGCCGCCGTCGTCGCCGTTGCCTTCTTCTTGGGCGACTTACGCTTCCGCTCAGCGGAGTTGCCTTTGGCCAGCTTGAGCTTGATGGGTTCCCGTGTGGGCGTCATGGCCGCCTGATCCCGCATGGGTGACGTAGCGGCAACACAGTGCGGCAACTGTTGTATTATCTGGGCTATCACCTCGGGCGGCGCCGCGTTGCGCGACTTGAAGAACTTCTTGGGCTTGGGCGGCTCCGGCACCGACACGGACATATCGTTCGGATCGTGATCGTGCGTGGAGGCCGGACTCTGGGCGGGACTGGCGGCGGCCGCAGCAGCAGCCGCCGCAGCGGCCATCGGATGCAGCGCGGATAGTGTATAGGTGCGCGTCGAGGTGAAGCCCATCTTGCCCCATTTGCCCACCGTGCCGACCGAGCGAGCCACCGTCGGCCGATTGGTGTTCTCCTTCTCCTTGCAGAGCGAGTCCAGCGGCACAACAATGTTCTTGCCCCAGCGCGACATCTTGACGGGCGGAGTTCCACTTGATTTTGCGAATACTGCCTTCCCTGCAAGTTTCGCCTTTTATTGCGATTATTTTTCTGTTGTTTACAATTCGTTTATGCGATAGTTGGCGCGCGTGGCCAGTTGATGGCGATTGCAACAATTACACTGCAAGTGGAAACGGTAAACATTAGCATTATTATCAAAACTAACTACTGCAATATTCAAAATATATATACACTTATGTATATTCAAATTATAACAAAAAAAAAAAAAAAAAAAACACACTCTCAAGCGGAGCTTCCCGCAGCAAATGTCAAGAAGCAACAACAACAAAACACAACAAACGAGTTGCCGTAAGCGTTGCGTGCGTGCGAGCGAGCGCACACTATTGTCAATTGCGCGCACAGTGTGTGAGCGCAAACGATTTACCATTTTAATTGTTGCCAAAAACAAAAAGAAACAGAAATGTTACAAACAAAAAACGAAAAACACAAGAGAAACAAATCAATGCACATCAACATATTTGTTGCACTTTGAGTTGTTCTATTTATATTGAAAGTATACACGTTTCGTAAACTGTACAAACTGTATTCATGTTTGCTGCATGCTCACCTGAAACAAAACATTTGTGTTGCGGCCAATGTTGATTGTTGTTTGTTGTTGTTGTTGTTGGTTGCGTTGCGTTTATTGCGTGAATGCATGTGTTTATGTATATGTGTATGCATATACATGCAAGCATACATATGCATATGTATGCTTGAAAATCTCTGTTGCTCTGTATGTATGTATGTATGTGTGCGAGCAGGAATGCAATAAAACAGAAACAGACAGAAACGTCGTCGTCGTCGTCTTCGTCGTTCGCTTATTGGCGCAATTTTGTGTTGCACGCGCGAATTTTCTCAGCTACTTTTCACGTTTAACGCACCCGCACCACACCAAATTAATAACAATAGCTAACGCACTGTTGCCGCTGGCTGCCCAATGTGCATAGTTAGTGGCAATTGCATGTTTTTTGTTGCACACATTTTCCACCACTTTTAACGCAGCAGCATACGAAAATCGCAACGAATCAGGTACAACAACAGCTACAGATTATATACATACAAATCACTGTTTGTGCGTATATTGAAAATATTGCACATTGTGAACACACTAATTCGAATACGTTCAAAAATGCTGGTTTGCCGTGTTTTGTCAATGCACTTGAAACTCTTTAAAAACACACAAAAATATTTAATTTTTTCTTCGCAACTACGTTTTAGAGTGACCAAATTTTGTTTGCGTTGTTCAGCTTGGCATTCGCCACGAACGCTCAGTGTTGTGTTTTTTCATTATACGTTGCGCATTTTTGCGTTACACACTGCTCAATTTGCGTTCACGCTACACATTTGGCGTACGTTGTGCTGCCAACTTAAAGTGAACGCAATTTTGCGCGCAGCTCACTTAAGGTTAGTGCGCATTTTGCGCACAGCCAACTTTAAGCGTTTGTCAAATTGAGTTTAATCGCAGCCAACTTCAAGTGAGCGCTCAATTTAAAGCTAGATTTGAATTGCATGCGTTTATTATTATTATTATTATTCAATTATGGTTTATTAATCAGCTTAAAGCTATCTGTAATGCTCTGCTGTCCATTCACAATATACGCCAGCGGATCATCTTTGCTCGACTCCATCAGATGCTCGCACAATGTTTGATTTATGGCAAACATGAACGACAAGTCAATATCATAGCGTGGCAATTTCTCTCTAATAAAACGCTCAAATTAACGTTTGCCATATGCGTGCGAGTTATTGTGCGACTCACCTCAAAAATGTAATCACATTATCGCCCAGCGTGGGCTGCCGCGACAGCAGCAATGCGGACAAATATCGCGGATGTTTCTTCTTCTCGGCACAGTGCATGATCAGACCCCAGTTCCTATAATCCGTGTCCAGCACATAGGTGTTGTAAATGCCCTCGTCTGTGATTGTGTAAAATTTAATAATATATGCCCAATACTCAAGACAGGCCTGGGCTTACATATGTCCTCGGTGTGCATCCAGTGGCCGGGCGTGCCAAAGTCCGGTATCAGCCACGTGATGTTGCCTTGCAGCTTCTCGCGCAGCGGATCTTCGGCAAAGATGTAGCTAAAGTTCATGGTTATCTGAGGTGGATATAGAAAACATGTGTGTACTAGCAGAATAGCAGGCATTGACCGGCATTGCCCGGCACAAGTGCTGTCGTGTTTCCACTTTTCCACGTGAAAAAATTCAAACTTCATAAGCTTTGAAGCCCGAAGATGACTTTTCGACAAAGATTCGCATCACATGTGTTTAGAAATGAGTTTGAAGCCAATCGGATCAAAAATAAACTTTTTCACTCATTTTCCACACTTGCGAGTGGAATTTGCCAAAGTGTTCGAATAGGCCAAGGGCAAGTCTAGTCCCACACGGCTTGAGCGCTTCATAACCAATCCGTCAATCATTCAGTCAGTCAATCAGTCAGTCAGTCAATCATGAGATTATGATGTACTTACATGCTGATCCTCACTGGAAAAGGCAAAATTGCTGCGCATGCACGCATATTCGGGCAGCTCCTCCGTGGAGGCATAATATTGGACCACATGCCAATTGCCCATCATTAGCTCCAGATCAAAGTTGCGTATGGCGCGCACCTGTTGTGAGGGTGGTAAAGAGGGGACGGGAATGGTGATGTAAGGGAGGGGGGGGGGGGGGTGGGGTTGTAGTTGGTAGAATGGTCTCTTATAGAAAGTTAGCACATAAATAAAAATCAGAATAACAACAGAAAAGTTTTCATTGAGGCAAATGTGCGTGCCAGCTGAAATTAAACCACACACACACACACGCACACACACACACACACACACGCACACACGTACAAAAATCTAGTTGCATGTCAGTTTGTGCATTTGTTCAATTTGTTTCTCGCTTTTGGCTGTGCGTCTTGCAACTGCCACAAAAAAAAATTTTAAAAAAAAATAGAAAAAAAAAAGATGAGGAAAAACAAACAACAAGCACAGAAACAAGTGTAAGCGTGCCACAGTCGGGTCTGTTCGACGGCCACATACCCTATGCACAGCTACGAGTTGCCGTAACATCAATTTGCAATCAATTTCTCCAATTTCCATTTCCCGATTCCTATCAGAAAAAAAGGATTCGGTGCCGATTCTTATCAAAGCTCCGCATAATCAAGACTCCTCTTCATTTTGAGTGCAAAACGGATTTATGTATACATATATTAATATTTAGTTGGATAGATATTAAGAGTACAAGAATCTACGCCCAGCTTTTGATATCTTCAGTTTTTCGGTATCTGGAGATATGCCCAAAGTGCGGCGCTTGCAAATCGATATTTATCGATTTTAGGGAACAGAAAATTAAATTGTAAATTCGAAATCTTTTGATTGATTTGATGGTGCAAATGGCCTTCGACCTTCAATTTCCAGCCAGGCGAAGCGTATTGTGAGTCTACATTTGAGAAGAAAATATTCACCAATTTTCCACGCTGGCGGGTGGAATTCCGCTCGACCTAGCTCTATATCTATATCTATATATACAATGGCTACTGGCTGTTACATACGCTTGCACAGCTGGAGTATACCCTGTTTTATCTATTTAGCCACAGGTACAGGGTATATACAACAAAATCCGCTGCACTTGAGCGCCTGTCAACGTTGTGGCCATGCCGATGGCGACACCGACGCCGACGCCGCTGGAAGCAGCGACTGCGACGGCGACAGCGGCAGCGACACGCGGACGTCGGGCACTTAGAAAGTGTGATTGATTTTGGCATCAGTGTGCGCCCATTTCTTTGCCCCCAGACACATTCTGAATGAGAGCCTGACTGACTCGCATATTGATGAGAGAGCACACACACACGCACACACACACACTGGCATGCAAATGTTTCGTGTACACTGAGACAAATTTTGCTATACTCTACTTGCATCAAAGCTTAAGCAA
Organism: Drosophila virilis; assembly: GCF_030788295.1. NCBI lineage: Eukaryota > Metazoa > Arthropoda > Insecta > Diptera > Drosophilidae > Drosophila > Drosophila virilis. Next base: position 13,277,443 of record NC_091543.1, read on the forward strand.
GTGTTAACAATCGATAACTTTGTTGATTTAAATTTCTATATGGCTTAGAGAATTTCTACAAAAATTGTCAATTATTTTTGTCAGTGTACTGGATAATGTCGTAGATGTCTTCCCAAAAGAACTTTCACTGTACGATAAAAGGAATTTTGTTGTTTCCCTTGCACTGTAAAAATGTCAACAGATTTCCAATTACATTATCCGCCAAGCAATTCAGCCAGCTTATCCGAGCTATCCGAGCTAAGGCCTATACAGTTAACTCTCACTCACATTTGGACACTTCTTGCGCAGATCCGTGCGCTTCCGGCCGAGCGCCGTGTAACTGTTGAACTTCAGCCAGGCCGTGGCGCTGGGCAGCTCCGTCAGTTCGAGCAGCAGCCGCAGCAGTAGCAGCGGCAGCACCTGCGCTGCCCTCTGCGTGAGCAACATGCTGCAGCGGATAACGTTGCGATGCCAATTGGAACTGGGATAAAGGATAAATTTGGTTTTACTTGTTGCTTATCCGCAAATTTAGCGTTGGAGCTTGGACTCGAGCGCTGTCCGCTGCGTTGTGGCTGGCACTGTGCTGCCGTTTCGAACGGATGCCGCGCAGCGGTTCCATTCTTGGCGGATAAGACGCCATATACTAAGTAAGTATATAAATACAGTTACATACAATATGTGTATGCATGCGTATTACACAGTATTCATGTAGATTTCATATAAAAATGTTGCGCGTTGTTTTTGTCGCTGCGGCTTGTTCATTATCGTAGCTGAAAATAAAACGCGCACACATACACACATGCCAACATCGGCTAGTGTTGGCAGTTTAGCCATTTTCTAGCTAGCTTCAGCGGCCGCAATTGCCAGCACTCGCGCTTAGCTCGCTTAATCAACGTTTGTTGTTGATTTAGCTTGAAATGCATGCATTTTGCCTAACATGCAGCTTGTTTTTGGCTAGCTACATTGGCTATAGCCAAGCACTGGCTCTGCACTGATTTGGTGATCTAGCGGTACATTGCGAATCAGTTGGAAACACTCGCATGTGCATGCGTGTGCGTGCGTGTGTGTGTGTCGTAGTGTGGCAATGCGTCATATTTTTTGAATGGAATATTGATATTGGAATGCGTGTAAGCATCCAGCAAATGCCGTCGCTCTCAATCTTATCATTTCCAGTCGCCCACACATGCACACATACATTAACATAGGCAAGCTATGTGCCTGCCCATCTGTGTGTTGAGCAATTAATATTTGTGCCGTTTTCCATGGCGCTGGCCCCACTGTGCCACTGTGCCACTGTGCCCTTTGGCTGCCACAGGCAGGAACGCGTATTTTTGGCTGCATTTGGAGTTTTGGCGAGTTGCGTCTTAAGCACATTTTTTTGTTGTTGTTATTGTTGTTGTTGCCTTTTGGCAATTTATGCGGTTTTCACTTGAGGTTGTCGCCGGAGCGCATTGATCTCAGTCCGTTCCCTTTGACGTTTTCTCAAGACCCTGGCAACAGGCTGCATAAATAACTTTCTCGCGGCACTTGTTGGCCCTCGCGAGTTAATGCGTGGAGTGGCTTAGGGGGGAAGTGGTGGTAGTCGATGATAAAGATGAAATCGGTTATAGTGTTTTTTTTGTTTTTTGTTAAAAAGGTATGCAGCAAACAGGAAACACAAATTTATTCTTTACGATCGCGAGAACAGCCTTTGGACACTTTCTCTTTATTGCGAAACTCGTTGGGCGGCATTTTCACGCAGCCATCGCGACATTCGACATCCACATCTACAGCATCCACATCCACATCCACATCCATATACACATTCAGCATCCACAGCCCGATCCACAGTTGACATCCTCAGCGCGTTCGGGTTCTGCCTGCAGGTGGGGCGTCAACGCGAACGTCGACGCTGACTGCGCATCGTCTGCGCGCAGCGTCTTCACTTTCCTTCTTCCGCCAGCGCTTGCGTCCGCGTCTCTGTCTGGTTTGCTCAGTTGGTCAGTCAGTCAGTCTGTCAGTCTGTCGGGCAGTCTGTCGGGCAGTTGGCCAGCCCAAAAACGGCGCAACTTTCGACGTGCTGCCGCTGCGGCGCGACGGCGACTGCATCGCTTGGCCATGGCCATGGCCAGTTCCGGCTTTAGCGGTCATCTCTCTGCAGACGCAGACGCAGACGGAGACGCAGTCGGCGGCCAAACGGACAGACGTCTCATCCAGGCGCGACGCACTTAAACGAAAAGCCGTTTTTTTTTTTTTTTTTTTATGTGCGCCAAAAAGAAAGAAAGAAAAAAGAAAAGAAAAGAGCGGCCAGCGCGAAAAAGGCGAGAAAACGACCAACGAGAAATGTCTCCTGATCTCGCACACACACACACACACACACACACACACACACACAGACACACACGCGTGCGTACTTACATATGTCTGTGCGCTGAAGATGAATGAAAACAAGTCAAATGAATGCTGCAGTCGAGAGTGCTCGACTGGCGAATGCCCTGTATGCTCAGAAAATAACAATTTTATTTTATTTTTTTTTATTTTATTTATTTATTTATTAATGGTCGACAAAACGAGTGTCTTCCTCATTATTCAAAAGGTTGTACAATATAAGTATATTCTAAAAGCCTAGTTAAAGGATACAATTTTCTAAATAGCATCACCGACCGATGGAGGTGTTTTATTTGCCAGTCCGGCCAGCTGTGCCCCTTTTCACAGCTAATTTTGTCAGTGACGCTATTAGAGCCTACATCTAAGCAGAAGGTTGTAAGTAGGAAAAAAGTGATCTCAAGTGAAATTAAAAATAATCTTAATTTGCTAAATTAATAAAGAAAATACAATAAATAGGAAAAAAGAAAGTAAGAAAATTGTTAATAAAGTAAAGCAATGTAAGTTAGATAAAGAGTGTTAAGTGGATAGGACAAAGAGAAAAGTATTGGGAAATCACCGACACGGTGGGGGAAAATTTTTCAGCCTGTCCGGCTAGCTATGCCCCTGCTCATAGCTGGGAATGGTCAGCGACTTCCCGAAGGTATCCTGAAAGCAACGATTTTATTAGGGGTAGAGACAGTTCGGTAGAGAAAACGTGATGCAAACTATTATAATTTTTACATAGCACGCGAAAAGAATTGTGCATAGCGTAATCAGTTGTGCACGTAGATAGTAATAAGGGGCGATAATTTCTGGTTGGTCTAGCCGGAACAGAGAATTGAAGACGCCCTAGCAGAAAAGGAGAATCAATGTCGCCAATAATCAACTTATGTAGAAGGACAACACCGAGAATTGTCCTACGGTTGATTAACGACGGAAGGTTGAGAAGAAGCAGTCTGCTGGAGTAGGACGGCAACCGAAGATTAGGGTCCCAATTTAAACCTCGTAAGGCAAAAAGCAGAAATTGCTTCTGAACAGATTCAATACGATCCTGGCTGTTGATATACTGTGGAGACCAGATGCAAGAGCAGTATTCAAGGATAGGGCGAACAAGAGAGATGTACAGAAGTTTTGTTATAAAAGGATCGTTAAACTCTTTAGACCATCGTTTAATGAATCCAAGTACACCTTTTGCCTCATTAACAATGGTATCTATATGAAGATTGAAACAGAGTTTAGAATCAAAAATAACGCCAAGATCCTTAACTGTTAGTATACGTTGCAAAGGGATATTGTCGATTGTATAACTAACAAGATAAGGTGTAGTACGATTAAAAGTCATAAACATACACTTTGAACAATTTAGATGCAATTGATTGGCCGAACACCAAAGTTGCATAGCGTTCAAATCGTCTTGTAGACGAGAATGATGTAGGGGGTTAGTGTATGATAGAAAAAGTTTGACATCGTCCGCATACATGAGTACACGGGCATGTGATATAACAGAAGGAAGATCATTTATAAAAAGTGTAAAGAGTAAAGGTCCAAGATGACTACCTTGAGGAACACCAGAAGTAACGTGAACCCTTTTAGAGGTAGTCAACCTCAGTATTACTCTTTGGGTCCTACCTTTTAAATAAGAATTAATCCAAAGTAAAAGGGACAGAGGGAAACCTATTCGGTCAAGTTTAAAAAGTAAGATGTCATGGTGCACAGAGTCAAACGCCTTACTGAAGTCAGTGTAAATGACATCAGTTTGCATTTTCGAAAGGAAAGCATCATTTACCAAGGAAGTAAACTCAAGCAGATTGGTCGTAGTTGACCGATTCTTTACGAATCCATGTTGAACAGGGGAAACAACTGATTTGCAGAAATGCTGCAAATTCGAAGTGATTATTTTTTCAAATAATTTAGGAATAGCAGACAGTTTTGCAATGCCCCTGTAATTTTGTATATCAGACTTCCCACCTTTCTTGTGAAGAGGAATGATATAAGATTCTTTCCAAAGAGATGGAAAGACAGAAGTTTCAAGGGATAGATTAAAAAGCTTTAGCAATGGATAGAAAAGGGAAGAACTGCACTCCTTGAGTAGACAACTATGAATATTGTCCGGCCCAGGAGAGTAAGAAGATTTTAGAGAGTTTATAGCTAATAGGAGAGAGGAGTGTGAAATAATGGGGGGAGGTATAGAACTAGCGGAGGAAATAGTATAAGGGTAAGAATTAGTATTAGGACAGACTGAAGAGTAAGTTGATTGGAAAAAATTAGCAAAGAGGTTAGCAGAATCAATGTCATTGCTAGCTTTATCCATCCCAAGAAAAAAAGAAGATGGCAAAGTTGAAGACTTACGCTTCAAGTTTACAAAATTATAAAACTGTCTCGGATTTCGGGCGAATTGCCTTTTACAACGAATTAGATAATTCTCATAGCATTGAGAATTAAGAAGAAAAAAGTTCGACTTGGCTATGGAATATTTAGCCAAGTCTGTACACGAACCAGACTTTTTAAACTTTTTAAAATATTTGGATTTTACATTTTTTAGATGTGATAATCTGGGAGTAAACCAGGGTGGTTTTGAAAAAGTAGTCGAAGGAATTGACTTAGGAATACACACATCTAAGAGGGAGTTTAGGGTGATATAAAAAGAATTAATAGCTGTATTCATATCAACTGAGTCATATAAGAAAGACCAATCGGTTGAATAAATAAGCTGATTCAGCAAGGAATAATTTCCTTTGCGAAAGCAATAGCGGGGCTTATTGGCTGATGAGCACGAAATGGAAGGATTACAATTTAGCATTGCAATCTCTAAAGTTGGATGATAGACATCCTCAGGAAGAGATAAAGGAGGTGACCTAGACACATTAGAAATAAGGTAGTCGTTAACAAATACAAGGTCAAGTGTTCTATTCATATGATTAGAAATTGAATTGATTTGAAACAACGAAAGATCAAGCATGCAGTCTAAAAAATCGTGCTGTGCTGAGGGCACTAGATAATTTTCAGCAGTGAATAATGACCAAGAGATGTTCGGCAAATTAAAATCACCCAACACCAATAATAGGTCATTATCCCGCACGTGTGAAGAAACTTCTTTAATACAAGTAATATGATTCATATAAACTTGAATATCAGAAGAAGGTGGGACATAAGAGCATGTTACATAGATATTCCGTGTAGGAAAAGACACCTTAACTGAGACAATCTCAGCGTCAGTAGGCGTACTAAAACAGAATAGTTCAGACTGGAGAGTGGCTTTAACGGCAATTAACACCCCACCACCTCGAGTCGGCCGATCATTTCTAAACAAAATAAAGTTATTCGGTAATATCTCAAAATCAGATATGGTTGAGTTTAACCATGTTTCTGAAAATGCTATTATGTCCGAATCGAAGGAAGTGCTGGCAATAAAAAGATTTTTTAGCTTTGAAGTGAGACCTCTGACATTCTGATAATGAATAAAGATTTGGTCAGAAGCTGAAGCTAGTTTTTTGGGGCAGAAATGGTACCCTGTATTGAAGGGACTGGAAGGGTGACAGGCTGGTTACGCTTTTTAGGCTTGAACTCATGAACAATCATGTGTGGTGGCCAAAATTTGGGATCACAAATGATTGGGAACATATCATGTGAAACATTTATTTTGAATGATGATATTTCACGAGGGGTGGAGAAATTAAATTTAGTTATTGACACGCTAGCAGAAGATTTGCTAGCAATATAGGCTGCCAATGACTCAGAAGTGGTGTCCGACGAAAGTCGAGACACAAAAACTTGCCTACGAGGGGCAACTACCGTTAAAGTAGGCGCTGATGGGGCTGTAGGTAATACAGGAGTTGGAGGAGCTAACGAGGCACAATGATTGCTTTTAACAATCTGCGCAAGATTGCGCGCAGGTTTACCTTTGCGGCCAGGAGCTGACGGGGCTGAGGCTATTTGATTAATTGGGACGGAATCAGGTACGGGCTCTACTGGGTCTAGTACAGGGCTTGAAGCCGGGGTAATTGGACAGTCGCTTGGAGAAGGCGATAAAGACAACATTGGAGATACCTCCAAGTTGCTAGGAAAAGACAAGAAAGTCGTAGGAGTCTGAACAGACGTAGAGGGCAATTGCAAAAGTTGAGGCTCCAACCGGCGATTGGTTGGAGACTCAAATTTATATTTGCCTAGCAAATCGAAACTCGAGACAAAATTACTCGAGAGCTGCTTAGCCACATTATTTAATTTTAAGAATTGACTTCTCACAGAATTATACATTCTGGAGAAATCAATTTGCTTGTCGATGCATTCTGGGCACGACCAACGCAAGCCACCGCAGCCCTTCTTGGCAATAGCAGCGATCTTGTCGCAGTCACGCCCAGTGAGACCTGCACATTTAGCATGCATCATATTCTCACACAGCCAGCAATTAACAAATTGCGGCAGTGCAGAATCGTCAGCCTGCTTGAACGTGCACGGTTTCTTACAGCACGACATAATTATTAAATGCACAAGCAACTTGCGAGAGCGCAGAGCAAAACGAAACGAAAACGGTGCACAAGTAAACACTCAAAAAACAATTATTCGTACACAAACAAATTGTTTGGTGCGAAAAGCAATAGAAAGAATTTTGTGAGAGCGCGATGCACAAGCAGAAAGTATGCAGCGAACACACGCACAAACAAGTGTATGCACAGGGGAGCACAAAGGCAAAAGACTTAAAACAGCCAATAACAACAAACACGGAACTGACGCCGCGTTTTATAAAATGTAATAATTAACAGACACGCTGCACAACAGATGACACTTTGCACAGTTTATAAAAGCTTTTTAAATAAAGCACCGAAAAATGCAAAATTTTGAAATATAAAGCAAGATAAAAGCGCAAAAATATATAAAAATCTTGGAGCACAAGTAAAACACGTCAATCACTCTCAACTGAGAACTCTCTCATCTTTATTTTCTTTTAGCTCTGGGCTACTAGCGCACATTCATTAATAAGTGATAAGAGTATTTAATCAATAAAATATATGCACAAGAATGTTGGCCTCTTGTGTCTGTGACAAACATTGTCAACGGTAGATGTTACCCCATGGTTTTGGGGTACAGGGTATAATGACTGGCAATTTGCGCATGCGCCAAAGGGCGTAGACGGCCAGCCAGCCAACCCATATCGAGACCCGTAATGGTAGCTGCCACTGGCTCAAATCACAATGCGTGCAACATTGTTGCAGTTGCACTTTGCAATTGCCTGAAGTGTGCCAGTGCCAACGGTGGGGCAAAGGAGTGGGTGGCTAGCAGACTCGCAGACTGTGTGTTTAATCTGTGGAATATATTTTGTCAACAAATGAGCAATGCACTGCGCGAAAATTGCAGTGAATGCCAAATGTTCATTAAGTATAAGAAAAAATAAGAATACACACTTATCTAAGTATTTACTTTAGTTGAAACGCTTAGGATTTATTGTGCTGTCAAGTGTTGCCACCTGGCTAGGCAAGGCACATCTGGCAGCATCAAGCACTTGACACTCAATTGTGAATTAAACAATTTCCTTCAATGGCCCTGCCAGGCTGTCAATGCGGTGCTGCCAACTCGGCGCGATGTAAATTGCGCAGAGTGAAAACGAAATTGCAATTTAACTGCTTGTCAAACTAACATGAACTTTGACAGCTAGCTAGCGATCATGTGCCTGACACTCCAAATATAAATATGTACATATGTTTGTGAATTGATAAACTCAATTTGATAGAGAAAGTCCTACGAAATTAAATTAAATTATATATAGTATAGTAAATCGAAGCATTTGATTTCAATGAATGCAATGTCCGCGTGCCGTTGACCACTGTGCGCTGTGCTCCCGATTTCTCAATGAAGCACCGTGCTGGCCATTAACATTTTTTGGACATGCCAAGACTGCAATTACAACAACAACAACAACAAGACGAAGACAAGAGACTGCACAAATAAAAGAGAAAAAGCTGTGCGTATTCGTAGAATAAGCCAATGCTCATGATGATGATGTTGCTGCCAGATGATGATGATGATGCTGGTGATGCTGGTGATGCTGAGACGCTACACTTGAATGCCTGAAATGCCACGCCCAGCAGCAGCAACCACAGGTGACAAGGCAGGTGGCAGCGTCTCGTCTGGAATGTCAAACGTTTATTTGTCGGTAATTAAATTTGAAAATGATTTAAATTTCACCAGCGAATATTTGGAATTGGACTTAACACTTTCTTCTCTTGGCCAGGCCACGTTCCTAACACCAAGCCCAAAACAAAATCCGTACCCAAGCCACAGACACAACACACACACACACACACACACACACACACACACACAGATAGACGCAGACAGACACAGTTACAGCCTCTGGCCGGCAGGTGGGGCCACCCGCAAGCGCAGTTTTGTATGTTGCATGCACGCCCCGCTTCGCCTTCCCCTCCACAGCAGCGGAGAGTCCCAAGCGCAATTCAATGATCAATTCGTCTGATTGGAAGATTTTGTTTTCTATTTGCAATTGATTGATGCTCTTTTCTTTTGGCTGGCAGGCAAACGCAAAGCCAAATGTCGTGGAGCTGCACATGGCCAGCAAGTGTGTGCGTGTGTGTGTGTGTGTGTGTGTGTGTGTGTGTGTGTGTGTGTGTTTTTGTCCATATCCCATTAAGTTTTGTTTGGCTCAATTGAACCGATGAAGAATGCCAAACTGGAAGTGCTTCTCAATGCATACAACAATTGTTACTTGAATAATCATCATTGTGGTTGCAATTCGTTTTCTCGATTTGCTGGGCAGGCGCATGTCTATATTGAAAAAGTGAAAATAACTAAGCTGTGTGGGGTATTCGAGTACCCAGATACGAATTTTGAGTGCGTTGATTGACCTTAAAGGTCTTACGGACAATTCGTTTCCATATGATCAAATGATGGTTGAACATGGCTTGATGGATACAACTTTAATTGATTTTAAAGTATCTATATTTGTACATATACTTTTAAAGTGGTCGTACATCCAGATGTACGACAACGAGTGAACAGCTAAAATCCAATGAAGGCTATCTGACAAGCTGCACCAAGTTCTTAAGCTTCACTTGTGATTACATCAAGATGTATGAATAAGTGCACATAAAAAAGCTAGTAGAAACTGTACCGAGCATACATCAAGATGTATGCATACTTGTGTATAGACTTTTAAAGCCATACATCAAGATGTGCATGAATAAAAGGTAGATGAAACAGTTCCGACATAAAATAAGCTGTTTATAAGTGCGTACATGTCTTTGTACAGCCATACATCAAGATGTATGCATGCTTGTGTACAGACTTTTAAAGCCATACATCAAGATGTGCATATATAAAAGGTAGTGGAAACAGTTTCTACATAAAATAAACTGTTGTCAGGTATGTGCAATTGCTTTGAGCATAAGTTCAGCAAGCATACATCTAGATGTACGAGTGCAGCATACATGAAATCACAGCTGAAATGCTCGTCTACTCACTTCTATTTACGCGGCTTGCTCATGTGTGTGTGCCAATACTTTGAGTCAAGTGTGTGGAACTGTGTCAGTTCATTATTGTTTTTGATCAATGATTGTAGTAAAAAGTTTGTTTATGGAACCATTCGATGCATTCGGCTTGCAACGCTTTGTGCGGTTGCCTAAATTATGCGCAGACAGATGCCTGTGCGTGCCCTTGCGGCTGCATCATCCATCTTGCCACAAACTAGCGGCACACGAGTCGATTTCATTCATTTGTTTGCGCATGCGTGGCACAAACACTTTGCATATTTCACAAGCATCGTCTCGTCTGGCTTGGAATGGAATAGTCTCGGCTGGGATTGGTCCCGGTCTGGTACAGCATTTCGAATGCCGCACTTCGTGATGCTATTTGCTGATCTATGATTTTGTTTTCATTTGGAAAGTGCGTGTGTTTTTTCTTTTTTCTGTAAAAAGTAACACTTGAGAGTCCATGACTTGGGTGTAGTATGTGTGTTGAATATTTTAAGCAATCGGTCTATAAGTTCATGTTTGTTTTGATAGATATGTGAGAACAGGTAGATAGCTCTTTTGGTGTTTAACAAGATTTATATGCTTTGATTAATAGAAGTGTAATTATAATTTTTATATATTATAATCGAGAGACCTACATATTTGAGATAATGTATAAAAGATCTGTAGAACTACTCTTAGGCTATAATTTCATGGTTTAAAGTTGGAACTTTGTGATCAGATCTCTAGATATAGAATGTCTTAATAGATATGAACTGTTTGGGTCTTCAGATATTTAAATGTATCTATATGTGTAAGACTGTCCATAGGACATATAGAATTGTCTTCCGGATATAATTTCGTGGTGGGAATATATGATCAAATAGTGAATATTTGAAAAATGTGTATAATATAGATTGAAATGCGGATTGAGCTATATGATTTGATATGTAGATATTACTGAAGAACTGTATGGCCTAAGCAATATGTACTTTAGATCCTTATCATAAAAATAGGAAATCAAATTCTGTATGTGAGGTTTTAAATACCATATAGATCACAATGAATTACATGATTAGATCTATAGATAGTTAGATAGATAGATAGATAGATGGATTGATAGACAGATAGATAGATAGATAGATAGATGGATAGATAGATAGATGGATTGATAGACAGATAGATGGATAGATATCTAAGTGTGTTTCGCTGTTTTGGGTATCTGTAGCATATGCCTCGACTGGCTGGGAACTTTCATATACGATTTACAGTTCCACAAAAGTGACCAAGAGAAAAGAGCTGAACATAAGTAGTACATGTGTAGTTAAACACCACAGAGAATGGCGCCTCTGGGCAATGGCTCAATGGTCAACTCAAATGCTCGATATGAGAATCTGTATGAGTGTGAGCATGAGGTTGAGTATGCGGCTGAGCGTATGAGTGTATGGGTGTATGAGCATGAGTACACGTGAGTCTCTGAGTGCCTGTTCGCACGCCCAATTTGCCAGAAAGCAGCAGCAGCAGAAGAGACAAACAAAATAAAAGAAGTTTAAAAGTAAAAATACAAAAAAAAACAAAATTTCAAAATTGAGGCATGACAGCAATAACAATAGCCATAATTGATGGGTGGACCGCTTCGGTGCACCCTTCGCCTCGCTATCGCCCGCTCTGGACATTCGCGACAGTGGAGCGGTAGAAGAATCTTTTGGACAGCGGCTAATTGACTTTCAATGTTTGGACCTGCTTTTTGGCACTGAGAAAGTGAAATTGATCGCACGGCAAGTGGCACTTGCCGCTTGCCACATGCCACATGCTGCATGCCTCTAGAGTGCTGTTCGACTTTTGAGTGTCTTTTTGGTGACTTAAGAGTTGCAACGATTTTTTTTCAGGGCATGCTAAGGAGCTGGCAAAGGCGCAAGGAACAAGTTGCAACAGCAGAGGAGGGCGGTAAAGGGGCAGTAGGTAGTGGCTAGGAGGGGGCGGGGGGGAGATGGAAGGGAGCAGCAGAAGCTGAAGAAGAGTAGCCGCTTTCTAAGCCGCCTTAGCTGCGCTGATGCGGCTGCTGGGATGAGTTGCATGAGTTGCAACTTCAGCTTTTACCACGCATGCCGGCGACACTTAAAAGCGAAACGAAACGAAACGAAACGAGCAAATATCAACAACAACAACAACAACAACACCAACAACAACAAGCTGTAAGAATTCTCTGGGCAAAAATGCGCACAGCGTCAGATACCCTGTAATTTGGCAAGCAATGCCGCAGCCGCTTCGCTCTGAGGCTATGCACAACATTACCTCAAAACGATTTTGGCAACCGGAAACAGTCGAAACTTAACATTAATAAAACATTGTAAATCTCTTAATAATATATATAATATATAAACATTGACTTCAAGAGTTCCAAAAACAATATTTACTGATAAAGTAATATTAAGAAAAGTTGTAGCAAATGCAAAAGATATTTGAATAAATGATCAAGAATCAAGGCTTTATATTGATTAACATATATATGGAGTGGGGGATAAAACCTGATACAAGGAAAGCTTTCTACTTACTATAATATCAGAGCATGCCCCTTTTCAAGCACTTGGCCAATTACAGGGTATGACAACAATGGTGGCAACTCGACTAGCAACGGCAATAACCCAATTCTTTGGCTGCATTTCCGTCGCATTGCCAGTGAACTACTCCAAAGGGCCAATTGGCGACGGCAACTGCCACAGCCACAGCCGCAGCGACTGAGACTTTGACTGCGACTTTGACTTGCAACTGCAACGTTGGAGGAGAGGCAGGTGACGGAGGCGACACCCAGACTCTCAACTGGCGAGCTGCAATGGTGTAAAAAAGTGTCTTCTCATTGCTTAATGGCAGCCGTTGCTACTGTTTCTCGGCTTTTTTGTAGCTGTTGTTGTTGTTGTTGTTGTTGTTTTGTGTCGTTTTCACTTTGGCCAACGCTGCAGTTGCAGTTGCAGTTGCAGTTGCCACCTTGTAACCCGGCAATAATGGACACACACATGCGACCGATTGCAGCCAGCGCAAAGGTTATTGCAACAGCAGCAACAACAACTTGCAATAGCTTGCAACAACAACAACAACAACAACAACAACAACTGCAACTTGCAGCTGCATGCGGCAGATGACAAACGACAGCCACTCGATGATGAAGTGTCAATGCAATGAAAACTAAACTAATAAATTGTGAGAGCGACCCAAATAGCTGGCTAGAAACCTGGCGTGGCAAAGAGGATTTTACTGGGCGTTGATGGGCTTAACTGCAACAGAGGGCCGCTGGGAAGGGGCAAGGGAGTGTGTGTGGGGGAGGGGGGTAGGGGGGGCTCAAACTGTGCAACTGTGCAACTGTGGGAGCCCAAAAACATTGAGCTATGCAAATGAATCCACCTGAAAGCCGCTGACCACCGCATAAATTTTCACAAATACAAAAATGAGAAAAAAACGAAAAAAAAAACCAAAAAAAAAAAAAAAACTAACATCACGTTTATCATGGAAATCCGCCAGAGATTGTTTATTGTGTTGTGGGTGCACACACACACACACACACACACACACACACACGCACAGAAATATGCATGTGTTTCATGTGTATTTCATACCAAAGTTATTCATTCATGGCATCATGGCATTTGGAGCTCGCGTTTTATTCAAATCTGGGCTTGTCACAATTTACCCAATTATACACTTAGCGAAAAAATGTCAAACTTGTTTTAGCAATTCGCTATTTCGAACAGTTGGAAATACTTCTTATTTTCACATATATTTTTAATAAATCGAAGTAAAGTATCTAGAAAACTATTCTAGAAATATAAATACCTACAGTTTAGTAAAAGTTAGTGTCAAATTTGATACGCAGATGACGGAAACGCCCAATTCCAAACGATTGAAAGTTGAGAGTCAGATAACAGAAAGATTAAAATTTGACAAGCAGATAATTAAAGCTTAAAAGCTAATGTCAAATATGAACGACAACTAATTGACAGTCCATATCCATACAGCTTAAAGGCTGGTGTCAAATTTGACAGGCAGATCAGAGAAAATGCATATGCCTACAATTTAAAAGCTAGAGGCAACATTGTCATATCCCTAGAGCTTCAAAGCTGATGTCCAATCTGACAGATGAGAGAAAGTCTATATCCTTTCATATTAAAAGCTAGTGTTAAATTTGACAGACAGATGAAAGATCATCCATATCGCAACAATTTAAAAGCGAGCGTAACATTTTATAGGCAGAAAACTTACGACTTAAAAGCTAATGTCAAATTTGACTGACATATAACTTAAAATCCATATCTCGTTAGCTTCAAGGCATATGCCAAATTTGACAGGCTGATGAAAGAACACTCATAGCCCAGCAATTGAAAAGCCAGTGTCAAATATAGCTAACTAATAATGCTTAAAATCCACATTCTCACATCATTAAACTCTGATGGTCTCAAGTTGATCTATTGATTTCGCTCTATGTTCATCTCGGTCTAGATGAGCACTGCGAGATCATCAACAGAATGTCGTCAGCCTACAGCTGCTTTATGCTTTCACATCATTTATCTCAGATGAGAGATGCAACAGATTTTGAGCTAAGACTCATGGCCACTGGGGGCGGCGGACCAAGTAATCCCGGCCAGACTTCCTGTTACTTTCGGAAAGATGTTGGGGCTGATGGACAAACGGGGAGACCTTCGCTGGCGCAGCATGCCACCAAATTTGGTCAGTGTCAACTGGCCGACTGGCCCCCCAGATGCCCTCCCGCGCCCCACTTCAATCCCGCGGCCCATAAGCTGGCCAGGCATCTCTTTCTTTCTTTCTTTCCGACATAGTCAGCGTCAATGTGTGTGAAATTGAAGCGCAATTCAAGTCTGCGGCTGGTGAAAGTAACAAGATACTTTTAATAAGACATCTGAGCAGTGTGTGTGTGTGTGGAGGGAAGGGGAAGGGGAGATTGGGTTGGGTTGATGGCAAATGCGGGGAAGCGGGCAGCGGGCAGCGGGCAGCGGGCAGCGTTTACTTAAAATGCGTGCGGCGTGCGCCCAACAATTAAGCGGCAGCCAACCGGGCAATGGGAACCTGCCACAGCCAGAGTTGCCTCAGCCTCAGCTTCGGCTTTGGCCTCGGCCAGAGCCAGAGATGTAGCCCGTAGCCCTTGCCCCTTGCCCCTGGCCCAAATGGCGGCAGAGCCGCTTTGATGATGAGCCACAAATTTTGTTGTGTTGTGGCCTCAGCGATTGCAGCTTGTCGCCGGCGCATGCAAAGCTAGCAAAATAATAATTGAGCAGCCACCATTTGGCAGACTTTGTGGCGGGACTCACCCAGGCAACAGTCGCGTCCGCGTGTTACTTAATGTGCCCCGATAGACGAAGACGACGCAGATGCTCGCAACTGGCAACTCGCAACTGGCAACTGGCGACTGGCTCCAATTGCCAATCTCAGGCGGAACCAACTGGCTTCTGGCCGTCCCCCCAGTTGGCCAGTTGACCAGTTGACCAGCTAGCAGCTAGCAGGTTGCGATGAAATTACTCCAATTTCGAGACAAGTATTTTTGGTCATATTTAGCAAACAGGAATCGAGCTGCGAGCTGCGAGCATCGCAGTTCCTAAAGCTGCCAGCTCGACTTGAAATGGCGATGAAATCGCTGCTCACCCAAGCGCACTGGTTCAGGCGATACACACACACACACACACACACACACACATACGTCATACATGTGTGTATACACATGCAATATAATGGATCTTGTCGTCCTCGGATGAGTTGACCAAGTGTTTAAGTAACTGTCAACGAGGCTCCGGGTTCGAATCTAAAACTTGGACTGGAGCCGAGGATAATATATTATTAGTTAATATTAGCACAGCAATATTAATAATAATAATAATAATTATATCAATAATAATAATAATAATAATAATAATAATAATAATAATAATAATAATATCAGTAATAATAATAATAATAATAATAATAATAATAATATGAGTAATAATAATAATTATAATGATAATAATAATAATAATAATATTAAAAATAATTATTTACTTTTTTATTACGTTTAAATAGACTCCTTTACGGATAACGACAATCGATTGGCATTCAATAAAAATCTTTGATGCCAAAAAGGATTTCGGTTTTGCATTAACCAATATCAAGTTTTTTTTTTAAATCTCGGGAAATATGTATTCTGACTATGTTTTTTGTTGCGAAATGTTTAGTCTTAAGGCTAATGACTCGAGTAAATCGGGAAAGATTCGGAAATGATATACCGTATTGGACTCTAAGAAATCACGACTAGCGACTGGCATAAACATATAGATATTTGATAGGGGCAAAAGCAGATGTTGGGTACGAATAGGCTTGTGGCTTTGGGAGTTTTAGATGCAGCAGGCTAATATATCTTTGGCATGACAATTTCGTTGCAATTCAATGCGTTTGGTTACACTGTGCAATATTTGAATGCGCCTGCTCTGGCTGTAACGCAACCAGAGCAACTGCAGCAGAGTACAGAGAACATTGGGCGACGGGAATGGAGAGAATGGAGACGGAGTTGTGGCGACGACAGTGTCATCGCCATTGTCGCTGTGCTGGCCAAAGCTAAAACCGAACCAAATGCGAAAATATTTTATGGAAAAGTGGAACAATCGATTAAGCATTACAACAACAATACGAATGGAAAAGCAAGCGCACAGATGCGGCAGCTGTTATTAGGGCAGCGAGCGGTGCCGCCCAAGCACCAACAGAGCAATAAATACCCACATATGAATGTCGAAAACCCACCCAGAAGGGCATTTGGTGCACCTACAAGCGGCGCACTTGATTGATGCGGCACGACAGCAAAAACAATGAGGCGGCAGCAGCAGCAGCAACAGCAACAGCAACAACTGCGGCAGCAGCACAATTGTGGTGGCAATTGGTGGTGCGGCTGGTGGTGCGGTGCATAGAAAGTGCAAACAGTTTTGAGGACTTGTCCAGCGATGCGTCTGCAACTGAAAGTTGCCCCGTCTGCCCAGTATAAACAAACAGACGAATGGGGAAACCGATTGCCGCTGACAACAAACGCATGCCACGAGCAACAGCAACAGCAGCAGCTGCAGCGGCTGCGGCGGCGGCGGCGGCGGCGGCAACATCAGCCGGCAAAGCCGATACCGATAGCGATACCGATACCGATACCGCAATGCCGTATTTGTATTCGTGTCTCAGTGTGTCTCACTTTTTGCTGCCCATCAATGTAAAGAAGAAATTTCGCCGTCAGCAGCAGCAACAGCAACAGCAGCAACAGCAGCAGCGGCAGCAGCGCGTCGGCAGCGCTGCTTGCCTCGTGGCCGTCGGCGCCGTTGCGCATGCGAAGTGTTTCGCTACGAGAAAGCAGGTGGATGCAGCATTCGGCGCTTAACCACGGCGCGAACCAGACGCGTTTCTCAACCACAACGCTTGCCGCTCGCTGACCAAGTCGCCAGGCCAACTAACAGAAAGCCAACTGCAAATAAATAAACAAAAGAAATATTATTACAAAATACGGCCAAAACAATCACAACAATAAACTGATAAATCGTTCTTTTTTTTTTTTGGCCAAGTGCAAACATTTTTTTTTATAAACAAAAAAACAAAAAAAAAATAAAAATAAAATAAATAAAAACAAGTCAAGAAGCAGAGAAACATTTCTGTGCGCGAGTGTGTTTTGTGTGTGTTCGAACGCGCGTGTCCTTCATTCATTTTTTTTTTGCAGTTCATTCATAATTACTTTTTTTTTCTCAATTTTGTTGTTAGTTTGTTTCGGCATCATCCAACTTATTTTTTTTTTGTTTTGCAATTTTGTTGTTATTTTCATATATATATATATATTTTTTTGTCCGAATAAACTGTGTGCACATTGTGCGCGCCCCGCTGCATCTCGTTAATTGGCCGCGCGCAACTCGAACTGCAACAACAACTGCAATTAGCAGCTACCGAGCGGCAACATTGTCAACAGCAACAGCAACAACAACAGCAACAACAACAACTAACAACAACAACTGCTTTCGAAAGTCGCATCGAGCACATCCTGTTGTTCGGCATTGCATCAAATTTGGAATTGGAGCCGAGCTCTTGTGGCACAGGTAAGTGTTGCACCGGGCTACCCGCCACACACAATTGGGGCCAGTGGGTGCTGTCGAACAGCCCAGCTCCAGACGGCACCAGACTTGACTTCAATCTGATTCATAGATTGTATAATCGAATAGTCTGAGAGCCTAGTCGCAGCAGGAGCAATCGAATTATTCACAGACACATTTATTTGAGGGTATTTTTTTTTTTTTTTTATAAATAATTTGTCTAGAATTTGAGCAACAAAATAAGGTAATAAATGAAAAAATTAAATAAAAAATGAATTGATCTAAAAAAAAATAACGTTCTTGAATTCAAAAACTCGAATTTCCAATGAATACTTCAATAGAGTTCAAATAATTCTTAATTTAGTATCTACTATCCATCTCAATGTATCTATAACTCAAAGATTTTTCGAAGCTTTCATCTCATGTCCATATTGATTTTCATAGAGTTCATATATGAGATCATACATATATATATATATTCCTTAAGAGTGATCCAAGAGATCCATTGAATTTGATTGAATGTTTGAGAACTTCTGCTTTGAATACAAGGATACGGCTTGGATTCTGTAATATTCGAGCCGTAGCTCAAAGAAGGTCCTTAATTGGTAAAAAAAAAGTTATAATATTTGATAACAATTACTCTTGGATAATTTGGTAACGACTATTTAAATTAGATCCAAAAATGTTTTAGTTGTAGGAAATAAAGCTAAAATGACTTTATATTGATAAGAACAAATGAGAAACTGAACCAAAAGACAGTTTAATTTGGTAGAATCCAGAGATAAATATGCAGATACAGAGAGAGAATATGTACTTCTCTATAAAATAGGTCGTATATCATAAAAATTTCAATAAATAAACTATATGTCATATATTTTATGTGATATAATATTTCACATATATTATGATAATAATTAGCACATGGATAACACATTCTTGAGCTTCTGTTGAAGTAATATTTCAAATAATGTCACTTGTCCAAGTGGAATTTGGGTGGAATACGAGTGGTCGCCTTCCCTTTCTCGCATTATCTTCATGGTATATGGCCATGCTTATTATGGGCATGCCAGGCCTTCCTTTCCCCCCTCTCTAATGATCTTTGCTTCCTTCATCAACCGTCTGTCTCTTTTGCCTGGTCTACTGAAAGTGGCCAGTCTTCTGTCTTCAGTCTTCAGTCAGACTTGAAGTCTTCTAATTGCTCGACTCGTATTTGTCTTGGGCCTGTTGACGGTGACCCAATTGGCTGATGGAACACATTATTAACACATTTCACCTCGCCAGCACCTGACCAGGTGAATAAGTTGTCATTAAAGAGCTGCGGTTGCTTCTTCTCGCAGCCTGTCACTTGGTTTTTTTTTAGTGCTTTTTCTCTTCTTGTCTGTACTTTCAATTTGGTTGCCCAATGGGCAGCTTAGTTTTCAATTTGGGGCGTGGCAGCAACAGGGAAGGGGCAACGTGTAATGGGGTAGGGGCTAGGGAAGAGGTGAAACTTATTGTCAGCGCATGAATAAATGTCAAATCAATCAAACGAATCAGTCAATCAGTCAAGCGGCATTTTAACTGCAAAATTAATAGCAATAAATTATAATTAACCGAGACGCACACACACACATACCCTGCACACACAGTGAACACACACCTGAAAGCGAAAACGGCAATAATAAATAATAATACAAACAACAGCAACAGCAGCAACAACAACATCAACAGCAACATTTGTGAAAAGCTACAAAGTAAACACTTTCTAGTGTTTCAACAATTGTTGTTGTTGCTGTTGCTGCTGCTGCTGCTGCTTCTTCTTGCCACATTTCATTTCATTTGCTTTCCAACAACAATATATTGCAGGCAACAACAGCAACAGCAATAGCAGCAACAAAAGCGCGCACATGACAGCAAAAATAACGTATTAATTGCAGCTTATGCACATTAACAACAACATTAAAAACAGCAAACAACAACAACAAACAGCAGCAACAACAACAACGTGCCAGCTAGCAACATGCAGCGACAACAGCAACACTCACAGCAACAGCATCAACAGCAGCCGCAACAACACCGACAACAACAACAACAACAAAAACAACGTCAACAACAACAAGCACAACAACAACAACAACAACAAGAACAACAACAACAACAACAGCCAAATATCTTAAAGCAGCAACAACAGCAACATCAACAAATGCGTTCCCAAAGCTGTCGACAACGTCTGGGGATCAAAAAGATTTGGCTGCCGCTTATCATTTTCCTTTCACTGCAGGTGAGCAATAACAACAACAACAGCAACAACAACATAAGCTCCTTTTCATCAGCCACACACACATAATTTAAATCTATTGTAGCTAATGCCAAGCAGCAGCAGCAACAACAACAACAACAACAGGTGCAATAAATAATTGGCAATTCAACAAGTTCGATAATTGTCGATAATTATCGATAAGCGCATTTGTGTTCGAAGTGAAAGAGTTTTCGACTTATCGAGCTTTAAATTGTATTCATTTTTATTTGAAAGTTTCAAAAGAATCTAAAATTTTAGTTTGCTTTAGAATGTCGTAGATTAAATATCAGACATAGACACTATCCTCTAACGTTAGTTTTAATAAGATTTTGTTTGTTTTTAGTTTGAAGAGTTATCGAAGAGCGCGAGCTTTAAAGTAGCTTTAAGTAGTATCCGTTCTCATTTGAGTTAGCTCTGATATTTCGTAGGTTGAATATTCTGGCAGACATAGGCACAATCTTGGATCGTTAGTTTAATGTTAAGAAACTTAATTTTCAAACGATTATTATTCCCATGTCAGCTAAATGATAAGTGTTTGGGTTCTCTAGACAAAGTTATCCTAAGGCCTGAATATATGATATGAGTATAAAGTATATAATCTAGCTAATTTCTTAGTTCTCTATGGAATATCGAAGAATCGATTACAAAACGATTCATTAGTTGATCGATAATTAGTTATCGATGCTTTCGATAAGTTGTTTGGTTTCTTTGAGTAGCCATAATTGCCAGCTAATAAGAAAGTCTCTAAATTTAGATAGATCTATATTAAGATCAGGCTTACAATGTGCTATTCTGTTTTTTAAGGGTATTAAACGTAGTCATATGTTATCGATCAGACTAAAATCGATATATGAAAAGTCTTTCGCCTGGAGGTTTAATAAAACTCAACAATATATTATCTTCCCATGATTTCCACTAAACATATCTTCCCCACAAGCTCATAGAAAGCAAAGATTTGGCTGTTTATCCCATCAAGTGGGCGATCCGCGTTCCACGTTCCCCGTTCCCCGTTCCGCGTTCCTTCCTCCACGTTCCCCATTGTCAGGTCTATGACACAATTGAGACGTGGGCTCGAAAATGATTTCCCTTTCCTTGGCTGCACGATTGCTTCAACGGCCGCTGGCAAAAACTCTTCTTTTTTTTTGTTCATCTTTTTGTTTTTTTTTTTTTTTCTGGTATTTTTGTTTTCATTTTTCCCAGCCTCAGCTGCGTTCAACTTTGAACCAACGGCCAGATCTTGTCCAGGTTTTTGTGTGCTGCCAAAAAAAAAAAACAAAAAAAATAAGATTTTCGCATTCTCTGGACAAGAGAAGAGCTGCTGCTGCTGCTGCTGTTGCTGCTGCTGCTGTCGACGCTTTTTCACGTTTACTTTCTCTCGGAGTCAGAGTCGGAGCCGGAGCCAGACGGCAACTCGACATTTCAGCATTGGTCGAGGTCAAGATTAACAACAACAGCCGGCATTGGCTCTGGCACCAGCTTTGGCTTTGGCTTTGTCTTTGGTTCCGTCTTTAGCTCCGGCTCTGGCTGCCGCATCATTAGTTGTCGCATTAGCAGCAGCTGCTGCTGCTGCTGCTGCAGCAACAACAACAACAGCAGCTCACGACTTTTTTGCGCATTGCCCGTCGCCAAAATGGAAAACTTGGCACACATTTCTATTAACGCAGGCGCTGGCCTTCTAAAAACACCATACCCTGCCTCTCTATCCCTCCCCTACGGCAGCCAGCCTTGCGCCCACACAGCTTGCCGCCTCTTCCCCTCTCCGCCAGCTTCTGATGCTGCTCAGCGGCAACGCGTTCTATCGCATTGCGGAACCGGATCACGTGCATCATCAAAATCTAAAATCGAAATGAAACACCAGCCCCTACTTCCCTCTCTCTCTCTCTCTCACTTCACCCGCCCCCTGCCACCCTTCTCGCTGCCTCCTCGTTATTATTCATGTTCGTCTTCCATGGGCTGCTCCAAATCACGTTCCCGCTGCCGACTTGGCATGCAAAATTTATTTGGTGTTTTTTTGATATTTTTAGAATTTGTTTTTGCAACTCGTTTTGCCAATTTATCTGAGTGGATGTGTTTGTTATTGTCGTCTGCCGCCTGGGCATCATCACTTTCTACCTTAAACAGGATTGGGGCAGGATGCCACCGCGTAGCACGTCGCGCTGATTATGTGACATCCCCATTGAAGCCGCTGCTGGGAGAAAGTTGTTTTGGGCCCGCGGCACAGTTTGGTCCAAAGCAAATACTTGGCTTGCCTCTCTGGCCAGCTGGCCAGATAGACAGTCTGGCATTTACAGTGTCTGCCAAATGTTAAGTCGCTTCTACACTTGTCTCAACCCCTCGAACCTCAAACCAAAATAATCGAAAAAATATATATATATATACGTAAAAATAAAAATATATATATAAAATATTATTATAATGGCTCGCATTATTCCCGCCTAAAACAAGACTGGGTCTGTCTGTCAAATTTAATCTTGACTATATTTAGTCGATATTCTATTAAAATATATCTAAAATAAAGAAATCTAAAGTCAGCCCAAATAATATATTATTAATATGAATATTTCGAAAATGCTGTTAAATTTTAGAAAATGTTCATAAAGTCAGGATTAAGATAACTTGAGAGCGAAGAAGAAAATGTTTAGAAAATATTTTCGAAAAATATGCAAAAGTTTTAGTATTAAACTGAAAATGATATATAGAAAACAAGTCAGGCAAAGAATCAATGGAAAACGTTTTGTTGGATTGAACACGATCAAGTAATTAGCTTGCCTTGGATGCCAAACGATTCAAGTGTTCCATCCGGTTCTGTGCTGCTCCCCGTTTCTAGCCTTGACATCGTTTTGGCCAACGCGGATCTCTGGGCCAATTGGGTCGCTTGAGATGCTAGCAAAAAGAAAGAAGGAAGGAAAGAAAGAAAGAAGTATATATATGTATGGTAAAAAAGTGAAATTGTTACACTTTGCGCTGTTCTCCTTTGTTGTTGTTGTTGTTGTTGTTGTTGGTTTTCCTTATGCAATTGAATCGCAAGTCGCATCCGCCATTCGCCATTCGCCAGTTGCCAATTGGCAATTGGCATGCGACATGTGGCTGCTCCCATTGTACTTAGTTGAAATTCTTGCCATGCGCTCTATGTGTGTGTGTGTGTGTGTGTGTGTGTGTGTGTGTGTGTGCTCTGCTTCTTCTGCTTTGCTGACCCATTTACTCGGTTTCTGTGCAGCTCGCTTTGATCCGCGCGGATGAGGTTGAGGTGGTGAAGGCAATCGCTGGCGGCGGCAATGATGAGCTCTCCATGGGACTTAGCGAGCAAGACAATGAGGTGGATCAAATGGCACTCGAATCGGAACAGGAACAGCAGCAACAGCAGCAGCAGCAGCAACAACAGCAGCAGCAACAACAACAGCAACAGCAGCAGCAGCAGCAGCAACTACAACAACAACAACAGCAGCAGCAGCTGCAGCAGCAGCAACAATCCATGTCGGGGCCCAAGGTGCAGGTGCATTACCAGCACAATGGCCCGCCGCAGGCACCACCCGGTCTCAGTCTGGGCCTGGGCCCAGCTAGAAGTGAGTCTGCAGCAAGTCAGCAAAGTACATAACCAGCTAATCAATCTAATCCCATGCAATGCAGGCAACAACCATCAGAATATACCCATGAGCTTTGGACAGCCGTTTGGACCGCCGCCGCCGCCGGGCGCACAATTCTATAAGGGACCACCGCCGCCGGCACCGCAGCGTCCACCGCCGCCGCCGCCGCAGGTGCAGCAGGTGCAACAGCAGGTGCAGCAGGTGCAGGTGCAATCGCTGCCCGATCTGAGCGTGGGCGCCTCCAGCAACAACGAGATCTGGGCCTCGCCCGTTCAGGATATGCCCAAGATCGTTTCGCTGGACGTTAAGTGCGAGAAGAGCGGCATGAAGGTCTTTGTGCAGTTCGACAAGCCCTTCAATGGCATCGTCTTCTCCAAGGGCCACTACAGCAACATGAACTGTGTGCATTTGCCCTCCGGCCTGGGCCGCAGCTCGGCCAGCTTTGATATTGGACTGCACGAATGCGGCACCGCCGGCAACACCGACAACTACAATCAGGGCTACGGGCATGAGGCTGGCGGCGGTGCCGGAGCTGGCACGTACTTTGAGAACATCATTGTCATCCAGTACGATCCGCAGGTGCAGGAGGTGTGGGATCAGGCGCGCAAGCTGCGCTGCACCTGGCACGATCAGTACGAGAAAAGCGTCACCTTCCGGCCGTTCCCGGTGGACATGCTGGATGTGGTGCGCGCCGATTTTGCCGGCGACAATGTCGGCTGCTGGATGCAAATCCAGGTGGGCAAGGGTCCTTGGGCATCGGAAGTCTCCGGCCTGGTCAAAATCGGCCAGACCATGACCATGGTGCTGGCCATCAAGGACGATGACTCCAAATTCGATATGCTTGTGCGCAACTGTGTTGCCCACGATGGTAAACGTGCGCCCATCCAGCTGGTGGATCAGCGCGGCTGCGTCACCCGACCCAAGCTAATGTCACGCTTCACCAAGATCAAGAACTTTGGCGCGTCCGCCTCGGTGCTGTCGTATGCCCACTTCCAGGCGTTCAAGTTCCCCGACTCGATGGAGGTGCACTTCCAGTGCACCATACAGATCTGTCGCTACCATTGCCCGGATCAGTGCAGCGCCGAGACAAATCTACAGGATGTACACCATCTGCAGGTGGGGCCCGAGTCCCAGTATGGCCCGCCGCCGCCGCAGCTGCATGTGGATGCCTATCATGTGGCCAGTGCCATTGGCAAGCGACGCGACGAGCGACGCGTCCAGCGACGGGCACGCGCCGTAGCCGAGACCACGGAGCAGGTGGGCCTCAATCGCATCATCAAGGTGGTGTCCTCCGGCGATCTGACCTTTGCCATTGACGAGCAGGCGGCCGGCAACGGCAACGGCAATGGCAACGGCACCAACAACAGCAACACATTGCCCCAGACCATGGTGTTCCCGGTGCGAGAGGAGGGACTCATTTGCATGACCACGCCGGGCTTTGCCATTACGCTTATTGTGCTGCTGGGAATTTTGGTCACATCCTGCCTCATCTCGGCGGTGCTCTACGTACGCCTGAGGCCCTTCTCCAGCTTCACCGCCAAGGAGCGCGCCGTCGCCTTTACGAATCCACAGCTGGCGGCCGCCGCCCTGCCCGTCATCCATCTGCCGTCGCCGGCCGATGCACTGCCGGGCACGCTCTCCAAGAAGCGGGCGCTCTCATGAGCGACACGTACGGTATGATCCATCTCCGTTTCAGATTCCTTCCGCCTTCCCGCCTGAACTAGTTTAGGCCATCAAGTTTGCTAATTGCTATTGATTAGTTTAATGTTTGTCACAAATTTACAATAATTATATAGTTCATGCCGTTAACTGGGTTTCCCCGTTTCCAATCTCCGCAAATTCCAACAATTTTCCAACACTTATCCCAGCCCTTGCTCATTCTTCCTTTCACTCTCTCGCAATCTCTCTTTCTCTCTCTCACTTGATCTGTCTCTCTGTTGGTGGTAGTCAATTAAAAATGAAAAAGAAGAAGATTTAACACAATTTATAATATGCTTTAGCTTAAGTCTAGGTTCTACTTTAAATCGGTGCTAAGCCAATGCTCACAGTTCAAACATATGGCCAATCTGGCAACTCTATCAGCTCTGTTAGCTCTGTCCCTTTCATGCAACTGTCTCTCTTGCTATCCTTTTCTCTCAAGGTTCCTGCTCATAGCTAGTTAGAGTTAAGCAGGTGTGGCAACGCTATGTATTAGCCTGTCAATTGGTGCGTTGTTGCCATATGCGCAATGTACAACAAGGTGGCAAGGCTGGCAGCTATTCAAATTCAGCTCTGTGCTGCTGACGAACTTGCAAAGTCCATGGCAAACTTGCTGATAACTTTAACGGGCACTTGAGCTATTGGATCCACATGTTATAGACTCTTCTTAAGACTATCTTAATACATATACTTACAATATGCTTATACTTATATGCACGCATTAGACATATGTGTGCGTGTATTTCAATTAGTCACTAAATATTTTAAGTGTTTTAAACTTAGTCTAAGCTCCGGATTCGATTCTTTGATCCACAGACCCTTCGATCCTTGATTTAACATCTGGTTTATTTATAATTGTTGCCTCATATGGAGCGTATCTAATTTATACTTCTATTTATTTATTTATTTTACCACCTAGTTGAATCCGACATAACCCGTTTTTTTATTACGAGTATTTGTTTTTTTTTGTTTTTTTTTTTGTATTAATATTATTATTATTATTATAATTGTAATTCCTGCAAGCAGAGAAGGAAATTAAGTTAACAACGTATTCAATAAATCGTTTATAACAACACATATCGGACACTTTAATCGAATTCCTTAGCTGAATAATACAAATACCGAGCGTACGAGTACTCACATAACCTTTATATCCAATTATCTATTTACTTATTTACGAAATGTACGAATTACAAATACAGCATTGCATGTATGTACGAGCAAAACCAATAAACGACAATTATAAAAGAGTTATATTATGCTGTTTTATTTATTTTTATTACGATCCAACATGATAAACTGCTGAAGGAGCTTCTCTCTGTTGCTGCACTTATCTCTGTTTAACTCCATATCAGAGTGGATGTCAAGTTTACGTGTGACCAATTGTTATCAAATCTCCATCAGATTTACCAAGGTGGCAACGCTGCAAGACGCATTCTTAGCCGCCTAAATGCATGCAGCGAAAATTGTGCCTTAGGCTTATGACAATCCAAGGTATATAAACCCCTATTTAAATTTCAAGCGTTATTTAAAAATATTAAATCGAATATATTTCAAAGGGGTATTGGACAAAAGTATTCCGAGCTCCAGATGATGATAAAGTTTGCTTCTTCATAACTTTCGGCAGTACTTTGCTTCAGAATTCTTGATTACCTTTGGTATTTAAAGACCAATCTTTATGTCAGGGCCAAGATTTCATCTTTCTTTGTACATCGGACAATATATACAAATTTTAAGTCTCAATTATTTAGCTTTTGTTTTTAAGTTAAGTTCTTAGCTTCCAGTTGGCCCGGACAACGCCGGGTAATTTCTTGCAGTGTTAAGTTAAAGACGCATCATTTATCATATTTATAGTATATTTAATCTTAACTATAAGTATTTATTTTGTTTTTGCATTTAGTTCATTACAATTGTCAGAGTTTTGTTTTGTTCACTTTTCTTTAGCTTTACGAGTATTAATTAAAAAAAATGTTAATTAAATAAAGATTGTATAAATTATTTGGCCTTGACAACCGATTTGCATTTGTTGTGGTTTTGTTTTCGTTTGTTTTGTTGATTCAATTTCTCTAATAATAATTTACTAATTGTTTAAATAGGTAATAAGTACATAAGGCCAAATTCACATAGATTAGAAATATGGTTTTCAAATTTCAGACAAAAGAAAATCATGCCAAAAGTATGCGTACATATATATATATATATATATGCACTATATATGCCCTATTGCTGATCTATGTGAATTTAGATGTATGAAAAAGTTGAAAATTTTATCTAAAATTTCGCTTAAAATTCGCTAAACGCCGCATTCGAATGACTTGTTGATGGATTTTGAAATATTTTCGAACATTTTTCAAATATTATGCGATTCTCTCTGTAGCATAGTTTAGATTCTTATAGAGTGTAAGGTCAATAAATAAATAAGTGTCCCCTAATTTTAGTCATGTGCGTTGATCTATTTAGAAATACGTTTATTGTATATATTGGGCAAACTCTATTGTTATTTGTATTCTTCGTTTATGTTATTGCAGATTTTACGACTAAATGCACCCAGTAAAAAAAAATACACATAAATAAATAAATATTATGCAGCACCAAAAAAAAAAAAAAAACACTTGATCGGGACATTGAACGCATCTCTCTATCGGATCAGTTGGGAGTGTTGGGTACCAACCAATTGCCTTCAAGTATTGCCATGTTGCCCGTTTCAGCTGACGAGAGCAAAGAACTAACGAGTAAGAAACTAACGAGTGGACGAATACGTGTTCCATTCCACATTCCAGCTAGCACATGAATCAATGCACGTTGCATTCTATTCGCTTTTCCCACTTTCCGAGCTGCTAACTAAGGACTGAAAAGGTTTTAAAGTGAACACGACGGTGTTTCATGCCATTTTCGTTCCCTTCTATTTATTTGTCACACATGAGCCGAAGCATGTTAAGCTTTGATATATTTCTTCTAGCGAAATTCTCCATTTCATTATGTTTCTGTTCTTCTTTAACTTGCGAATGAATGGAAAACATACTAAATTCCGCTCTCTTTCTCTCTGTTACTTACTAACGAATTTGGACATCGTCGGATGTATATTTCATTGCATTTTGTTTTCTATTTCTATTCCAAAGTTAACGAGTGAAAGAAAGCTTTATCCATGCCATTCCATTCCATTCCATTCGGTTTCTACTCAATTGCATGCATGTTCCATTCCATTGCGTTTCCTGAAATGAAAACGTGCTCCATTCCATTCTGTTTCTTCTCTATCTTTGTGGCTACTTCTTCTACTTAATTTGTCTTCTATCTGTGCTGAGTTTGGAAAAGGTGCAGGTGCAAAACCCGCCAGTCAGTAGGACATTTTCTTTGTGGTTAAACAAAAAAAACAAAAAAAATATATATAGTATAAATAAATAAGTTAAAACTGTTGCAGCAGGATTGGGGCTAGGCTTGAGGGGGCAGGGACAGGGACAGGGGCAGGGAACTAGAAGCGATCCCTCACTGCACCGTTTCATGGCCAGCAGTGGCGCTGGGCAACTGTTGCTGCTGCTGTTGTTGCTGCTGCTGCTGCTGCTGTTGTTGCAGGTGTCGCAAGCGGAAGAGGCGCAGCGTCATCCAGGAGGCCAGTGTGCCCGGCACGGGCATGGGCGTCTGCTTCTCGAGCGCCTCCTTCTGCAGCTGATAGCGATAGAGCAGTGAGCCGGCAATTAGCGCCGAGACAATGGTCGCCGAGATGACCACGATGAAGAGTATGCTGAAGCCGGGCACCGGCATGCAAATGCCGTAGACGACCTCCTCACTGATCTTGCCCTGAAAGACGGTGACCGCCTCCTGTTTGGAGTCCGGCGAGAAGGCCAGATCCGCCTCAGAGATGACATCGTACAGCCCGCTGACGCCGACATCGGCGCTGCGCACCTTGCGATCCGCTATGACCAAGGATCGACGACGCCGGCGGCTGCTGCCTTGCGGCGTCTGTGTCTGCGTCTGTGTCGCCGTCGACTCTGTGGAGCTGTTGGCATTTGGCTCGTCGAGATCAATGTGATCATCGCGCGTTTGTTTCAATGCCTCCGCCTGTGGCCGGTAAACGGGACGCGGCACATCATCCAGCTCAGATTTCGGCTCCAGAGAGCGCGGTCCGGCCATGGGCACGCCCATGCGCTTTTGCGCCTCCAGCTGGCGTGGACCGTGCGGAAATTTGCCGCTCTTCTTAAGTCCCAAATAGCGCTCACCGTCGCCATCCATATCGCTCAAATCATCGTCGCCAAAGAGATCGGACAGATCGGCCTCCTCATCGGGGTCCTCGTGCACGGGTCGCGGCTGCAGATTGCCGCTCTTCTCCTCGTACAGATCAGGCCCACCGCCGCCGCCGCCAGCACCGCCGCCCATGGTCTGTTTGTGATCGTGTATGATGTCCTCGTAGAAGATGTCATGATCCATACCCATGCCCATGCCCAAGCCCATGCCCAGGCCATGGTGTCCGGACTGCGGACCGTGACCCAGGTTGGCCGGCGGCATGGCCAGATCTCTGTGCATATCATTGTTGCTGCTGCTGCCCATGGCATCACCGATGTGCACATCCTTGCGCTCGTGGGCATTGCCAATGGCCGGGCCTAGCCCCTCGCCGGCCGCCGTGTTCTGGCAGTGATCCAGGCAGCCGTGTCGGCAAATCTCGACCTTGCACTTGATGTGCACGCTGAGCGCATCCGGAAACTTGAAGGCATGGAAGAAGGCATAGGTTATGACCGTGGCGCGCTCATCGGGTGCGCGCGCCTTGAGGAAGCGTGAGATCATCTTGGGACGCAGCACACAGCCAAACTCATCCGATAGATTGATGACATGTCCCGAGCCGTCCGAGGCGACGCACGACTTGACGCGCATATCAAATTCACCTGGACAAAGAAAGAGAGAGAGAGAGTCGTTAGTTGGGGAGCAGGAACAGCTGGATTTGCTGCTGGCCACTTACCGCGATAGTCGTTGATGGCCACCACCAAGGTGAGCGTCGATCCCAGTGGCACAATGCCGCTCACCGGCGGCGCCCAGGGTCCCTTGCCATGTTGTATCTCCATCCAGCAATCAACATTATCGCCTGTGCGAGACGAAGGGGAGGGAGAGCAGCAGACAAAATGTTATTTTTTTTAATTTTTGGGGTCAGCTAATTGAAAAAGTAAACGAGCAGAGCTGCCAGACTAGCAGATACCCTGTACCCAGCTTCGGCCATTACGTCCCTTAGCTTCAATTGGGGCTATGCCCAGTAAAACTTTTAATTAAAAAGCAAAGCAGAAAGAAGTAGGATATATAGATATAGCTCTATAGAATTGGATATATTTATTTATTAGCTTCTAATAACTCGGTTGCCTTTGGTGCTATTCGCGTTTCTCTTGTTGGTTAATTTGTGTATGCTTCAACAATATCTGCATACCAAATTTGGCGTCTTAAACAATTATAGTTCTCGAGATATGGTTAAATGAAAGTTTATATACGGACTGACATGGTTTGATTGTCTCAAGAATATATGTATATAGAATAGATAGGAGGTGTTTTGTCTGTTACATACATGTTCACATAATCATGATGCCCGTTTGCCAATGGGTACAGGGTATGCGAAGGAAAGAGAAAAGGCCAAGGGCCCACGCTACTTACCGCGAAAGTCAAGCTGTATTACATCCAAATCGGCAATTACCATCGGGGGCTTGGAGGCGGTCTTCTCATAGTCGTTGAACCACTCGCAGCGCAAACGCTTCGCCTCGTCCCAGACCTCCAGCAGATCCTTGTCATACTGCACGACTACCTGCGGTCACAATATGCCATTTAGCGGTTAGCGGTTTAGCGGTTTAGCGGGTTAAGTAAATGGCCCTCGAGCAGGTGAATGCACAGCGTGCAGCAACGTGGGAAAGCGATCAGCGATCAGCGATCAGTGATCAGTTATGCAGCTCAACTCAATGGGCTCCCATGGGCTTGCTTTGGCATATGAGCAGCAGCTAACTTTATGATCGATTCTCTTTTTGAGCACCATGGGAATCTTCATTGAGGAGTCCTGTTTACTGAGCACTGAACACAGATTCGAGGAGCGCTTTTGCCAGCATTTAATTACAGCTGCGTTTGATGGTCCCATGGATAGCATGGTGTATGATTGAGAGACTCAGTATTTAAATCGTGATCGTATTCTCTTCTCAAATATCAAGGCATTTCGATCACTCTTGATCACTCTTCACTAGTAATTTATGTACAATTGCTTTTCCTAAGATGCCTCTCAATGATCGATCGTTGACTTCAGATCGTTCATATACGGGCCAAAGGGTGGATCCCCATCTTGACGTACGATCACTCTCTTTATCGATCTTCCCTTAATGTACGATCAAAATCTTTATTGATCAGGCTCTCCCATTGCTATACGATCACTCTCTTCTCAAATATAATAAGTTGAAAGTTGTTTGCATTTGATAAGCGCTTGTTTTAAGGATCGCTTTCGTATTCCCATTTGCTAAATTTGATGTGAATGGACGTGCCACTTACCGTATTCTCATAGAACTGGCCGTTGAGATCCGGTTTGGTGCCGCAGCGTGAGTACGAGATGCGGAACGAGAAGAACGTCTTGCCCGTCGATGGTGGCACATACACACAACGCGGATCACTGTGTTGTCCTGTGAAAAAAGAAAAACATTGAATAAAGTCCGGCTATGAACAGTGTTTGGTCTTGTCGTACGCACCTTTGGAGCTAACAATGCCTTCGAAGGGATTGGAGAACGTCAAATGTACGTCCATATGATCCTTACCACACATGACCTCCAGTGAAACTATGTTTGGCATACCATCTGGCCGATCCATGGGCCACAGTTCATTACCAGCTATGACTAAACTAAACTATAAGCGAAAATAGAAAAACAAAGATACGGAAATTCAAGCGAAGTCTTATAAAGATTAGAGCATATTGCTCCGACACTAATTGAAGTAAATACAAATAAACGAGGCTTCAGTTATTAACAAACATATTTACGCTCTTTTTCTTACATAAATTGCAAGCCATCTTTGCAGGAACTTACAAGCGGCTTGTAAGGCAGGCTGTGAATAGATGCGTTTTGAAGTCACTTAAGTTCATTCATCACTAAGTTAATTTCTTCTTAGCAAACTATTAAAAAATTTTGGAGCACCTCTTAAAAGCAAGAGGTTTAAGACCAGCTTGAAAAAGTTTACAACCAGCTTGTAAAGTAGACTGTAAGCAAATGAGTTTTGGAGCAACTTCCAATGAACTCCATTTTCACTTAATAAACTATTAGGGAACTTAGGAGCATCTTTTAAGAAGGAAGTTCAAAACCAGCTTGTAAACGTTTTTAACCAGCTTGTAAAACAGATTTTTGGAGCAGCTGGCAAAAGTCTGTTAAATTCCCATTAAATTGCTTGACGTCGACTTCAAAAATACGTTCTTAGCCCCTTAATAAATCCAATTTCAGCACAATTTCACCGATTTACTTGTGCAGAGATATTTAACACGCATTTAGATCGGGACAAACTGTTTGGCAGTGTATGGAATGTGGGAAATGATCAAGGCTGTAAATAACTTGAACATTTCGCAGCGCACTTAATTGACTTTTCTGGATGTAATTTATTTATTTATTTTTTTTTTTTTTTGAGAAAGTTTTTATGTTCGTGCATTTCTAGATCTCTTAACTGATGCGACTGACAACGATATGTAGCCCGTTATAATTTCTAATTAACGCGATTCCCACTGGCAAACTTGACACCTGCTGCTGCCGCCGCTGCTGTTGTTGCTGCTGTTGCCAGCACCTGCCGACAACTGGCAACTGGCAACTGGCAACTGGCATCTGAACTGGAATGGTACGAGGCTGTGCCCGCAGATTGCCCCCTGCATGTTGGAATTTGTTGGTGAGTTAGTTAGTTAGTTGCCTTGATTGCGATTCGCAGGGCGTTAACCCGACTCCTTAAAATTGGCGTTGGCTGCCACAGCCGCGGCCTTGACGGCAGCCGCACACAATGCACATCAGTCTATTGATGTTTTGTGCTTAATTACACTTTTTGGCCCCGCCAAACATGTTGCCAATAAAAACGAAATGCAATGCGCCAAGTTTCCGCTTTAGATTTAGTTTTGCAATTGTTGCCAGGCATCGAGAAAGCAAATTCCAGCCGCAACAGCAACAGCAACAGCAGCTGCCGTGGCCGTGGCCGTGGATGTCGCCGTGCAACTCGTCTAGCTGGCTGGATTTGCATACTTGCCGCAAAGCTGGTTGCCCGGCAGCTCCTAGACGGTGCCAGGCTGGTCTTGGCTTTAATCGAACGGGACAAAATGCAATTTCTTGCTGCACTTGCAGTAAAAGTTGATAACCATTCGCCACGCGAAAAGCACCATTCAAAATTATGAACGACAGCTGCCGCTGCCCCTGTCCGTGCCTCTGCTCCTGCTCTTGCCCCTGCTTCTGCTGCTGCTGCTGCTACCCCATCCAGTTGGCCAAAAGGCGGTGCCAAGTTGTCTGCAGCGTCCACATTGCCAGGCTACATGGATTACACTCGGCAGCAGAGGACTTAACTCGCAGCTAAAGTATCTATTTTGATTTATTTTCGTTTGTTTTTTGAAGGGCGGCAAAACACCTTCAAAAGGTCACACTCCCATTGGGTATAATTTGAGCATACAGAAAGAGACATATCTGATTATATCTGATCCATTTACGTTCTAGATCAGCAACAATAGCCGAGTTGATAAAGCTATGTCCGTCCGTCCGTTCGTTTTTTCTTTCTTGGGGGCTTAAGACATCTTGATAAGCTCAGACATTTACTATTCAGTCTGTCTAGTCTGTCCAAGAAACCCAGCATGTGGCATATGTCAACAAGGACATTAAGTCCTGACCTTCTCGTGAAGCCTTAAATACGTAAATTTGTACAACTTTGAGCCTGGTCCCAAGGCCATTCGCAAGCCATAAAATAATAATCGAAAGGAAATATTTTTTAAATGAAATACATTGAAAATCACTGTGAGGCAACCTTCTGAAGCACTTTCTTAAGTCACGCACATAAAGTAAGTTTGTAGCTGAGACCTCCCTTTGTTGGCATAGGTAGAGATACAAATTAAATGTGAACTGGCAGCCCGAATGAATGTGTGAGTCATTTAAATCATCTGCAAAGCAGTCAGTTGTTTCAAATTATTAAGCCTGTTCAGAGAGCGAGTGAGAGAGAGAGAGAGAGAGGGAAAGAGAGGGAGCGAGGCTTAATGACCCTAACCAGACAACAGAGTCGAGGCTAGATTCTATTGAGCGGACAGCGGTTAATTGCGGTTAACAGAATGACGCGACACTTTTCAAATTAATAATTTAGCTACCTATGTTATGTCTTACCTTTCCCATCACGACCAGTGGGCGGGATGGGTGTGGCGGGACGGCACAGGTAAGCAGCTGCTCACGCACAACCGGTTGCACTATAAAAGTGACTCGACGCTCAAATTAAGAGTTTAGTCAAAGTTTTGCTAGCTCTCCAGTCGGACGGACACAGAAAGAGAGAATACTTAAGAATATGGATCGTTGGTTGAATCGTGTGGCCGTGGTAACCGGCGCCAGTTCGGGCATTGGTGAGGCCTGCTGCAAGGATTTGGTGGCCAAGGGCATGATCGTGGTGGGTTTGGCGCGTCGCGAGAATCAACTCCAGCTGCTGAAGGCGAACATGGACGCAGATCAGGCAAAGCGCTTCCATTACCGCAAGTGTGATGTGAGCGTGGAGCAGCAGGTGATCGATACCTTCGCCTGGATCGACAAACAACTGGGCGGCGCCGATGTGCTGGTCAATAGTGCGGGCATTATGCTGCATACCGAAATCCTGAACTCGCAGTCCAGCGCCGATCTGCGCTCCATACTGGACATCAATGTGCTGGGCGTCGCCTGGTGTACACGTGAGGCGTTCCTCTCGATGCAGCGGCGCAAGGTCAATGACGGACATGTTGTCATTGTGAACAGCATTGCCGGACACTCGGTGCCCGTTGTGCCGCAGATGAGCTTCAATATGTATGCGCCGTCCAAGTATGCGATCACCGCACTGACCGAGGTGCTACGCCAGGAATTCCTCAACAAGGGCACCCAGACAAAGATCACAGTGAGTCGCCCTTGACATACCCTATAACAATTACTTTATGTCTGCTTTCTACCGTAGAGCATAAGTCCCGGCGCTGTAGATACGCAAATTATTGATACGAGCAATTTGTCGTCCCTTGGCGAGTTTCCCCTGTTGCGGTCCGAGGATGTCGCCGATGCGATCTCCTATTGCATTCAGACACCGCCGAATGTTCAAATACACGAGCTCACGATCAAGCCCATCGGCGAGAAGTTCTAAGCTCATCCCAAGGCTATAGATACTCTGTATAAGGCTCGGAACTATTCGCATGACATAAGATAATAGCTCCAATATGGAAGGTCCAAGTCAAACTATATTTATCTCTATTATTATTTTTTTTTTAATTTAGTCTCTATAATATATGATTATATTTCACTAAAAAGTGTGTTTTATTTTGGATATGTTGACATGTTGGAAGTTGTCCTCAGATACAAAAACACAATAGTTAATTAAGTCGGTGCTTGAAATTTGCGTTAAATCTAGAGTAGTCGACTAGGCTATACCCTGTGGCTGCCTCAGTTCTCTAGCCCGACATATGAAATCAACTTTTTATAGATTATGAGTATTCTAGTTAAACATCAATAGTCAACTGTACTCATGAATCACAACTCCCTTGCTGCCCGAACACAGGGTAGGCCAAATGGGTTTTTAATTTCCTGCCAGCTTTTGGGCATGCGTGTGTGTTTGTCTACACTGGGCGAAAGAATACACGTAAGAATTTGTAAGTCATGCTTATTAAATGAAGTTTGTTTTATTGCGTCACGAATCCAAAGCTTATTTTCAGCTTTCAACAAGCAAAAACATTCCCAAACAATTTCGCATGAGTAGCATACGAAATGAAATACGTTCGACAATTAAACAAGTAGGCGCATTCCAGTCGGGTGTGCCCGAAGTGCAGATACCCTTAACCAACATTCCAGCTTCCACATGGACAGACTGCAACTGTTCTTTCTCGGAGCTTGTAGTCCGATCGTAATTACAATTTCTCATACAAAAGTGTTTATTTATCAAGAAGCAAGGCTTTAAAATATAGCTTTTTTTTTCAAAATCTGGATACCATATTTAATGTACCAGGCTGCTGAAATTTGCTAACATGTATTGTGAAACTATGATATAAAAAATATCTAATTCAAATTTTAAGTCTGCAGCGCCTCTTAGCTAGTCATCCTGATCTATAATATATATGCTTTCTTCTGACTGTTACATACTTTTCCACAAGCCAATTATACCCTTTCATTCATTTCTAAGGGGAACAATATGAATATATAAAGATCAGCAAATACAAAACAAACGCGCGCTTTTACATTCAAGTCAGGAGAAACGTAGAATGATATGATCAGTTATTATAACTATAACTGATCATACATAATGATTACATATTATATATATAAATATACTTAATGGAACTAACTGTCTCCATGTAAAACATTCCAGAAAAATAGAATTTCGTCTTGATTTTACTAGCCTCTTGTGAAATTAGGCTACTAAAATCGCTTCTTATGATGACTATCATCAAATCGCACAGAGAGCTAGATAGTTAGAGAGAGAGAGAGAGAGAGAGAGAGAGAGAGAGAGAGGAGAAGCCAAAAGACCCTCTCCCAACCAAATAGACAGCGAGCAAGTCAAGGTTAGATTCTATTAAGTGGGCAGTGGGTTATAGAGCTATCAGCATGACGCGACTCTTTTCGAATCGAACATTTAGATACCTACATATACGAATTACGCTCGCCACAGCGAGGGGTCCGGCAGGTGGGTGTGCCGGGCTGGGCGATCAGCTGCTCACGCAGAACCAGTTGCGCTATAAAACTGACGCCGCCGGAGACATTAGCGTTCAGTCACAGCGTCGTTAGCTCGCCAGCCGGACACAAAAATATATTGAAGAAAATGGATCGTTGGTTGAATCGTGTGGCCGTGGTAACCGGCGCCAGTTCGGGCATTGGTGAGGCCTGCTGCAAGGATTTGGTGGCCAAGGGCTTGGTCGTGGTGGGTTTGGCGCGTCGCGAGAATCGGCTGCAGGAGCTGAAGGCTAAGCTGCCCGCGGATCAGGCAAAGCGCTTCCATTACCGCAAGTGCGATGTGAGCGTGGAGCAGCAGGTGATCGATACCTTCGCCTGGATCGACAAACAGCTGGGCGGCGCCGATGTGCTGATCAATAATGCGGGCATTGTGCGTCACACCAAAATCATCAGCGAAGGCAACAGCGCCGATCTGCGCTCCATACTGGACACCAACGTGCTGGGCGTCTCCTGGTGCACGCGCGAGGCGTTTCTCTCGCTGGAGCGGCGCAAGGTCGACGATGGTCACATACTCATTGTGAACAGCATTGCCGGACACTCGGTGCCCGTTGTGCCGCAAATGAGCCTTAATATGTATGCGCCATCCAAGCATGCGATCACCGCACTGACCGAGGTGCTACGCCAGGAGTTCCTCAACAAGGGCACCAAAATAAAGATCACAGTGAGTCGCACCTGACATACTCTGTCTAACTATATCGATTAGTTTAACAATGTGCTTTTCCCACCATAGAGCATTAGTCCCGGCGGTGTGGATACCGAAATTATTGACAAGTCCCTTTTGGAACGTGTGGGCGATTTTCCCATGCTGCGATCTGAGGATGTCGCCGATGCGATCTCTTATTGCATTCAAACGCCGCCGAATGTCCAAATACACGAGCTCACGATCAAGCCCATTGGCGAGAGATTCTAAGTTCGACAAATGGATGCATTGCATATATAGATACCCTGTAGAAGGCTCCTTGTAAAATTATATTTATTATATATTTTTTTTCTTTTAATAATTATGATCTTTGATTAGATTTTTAAAGGCTTCTGCTTTATATTCGATGCGTTTTTCTTGGTTTGTACAACTTAGAGATTTGCATAAACAAAAAACCATAATACCCATTATTTTATGGGGCATAGGGTATTATAATAGGTAGGTAAAAACACTATAAAACATATTGATCCGATCGTTTCTTTTCACATTCTGTTCCGCTCTCTCTCTGTATCTCTCTATCTCTCTCTGTCTCTCTCACTACCTAGCTATGCCTCTCTCTCTCTTTCCCTCTCGCTATCAGTGCCTCTCTCAGTGGTTAAAGGGCGCCCATATGTGACTCAGCATGTCAAAATTAAAGCGTTCGATTTGCCATATCATGTGCTCTTGATAAGATATAGTGCGTATGAACTACATAATCAATGTTTGTCTAGATCAATGATCGAGTTAATTATAAATATTTGTATATTCTGTGTAGATTCGAAGTGATAGACGAGTGGTAAAAATTAATAGATGATAGTTTGGATATGGCATGAATTAAATTTGATCGGAAACTGATTGTCCAAGATCGTTCTGTAAATTCGAAATATGGTTTTCCATCCGATCGGTCTCAAACTCATTTTCAAAGGTCTTTGTCAGAATTCATCTGACATTATGTACATATGCAAACATGCATGCATGCGTGCATGTATATACGCAAACATGTGTGCATGTATATACGCAAACATGTCTGCGTGCGTGCATGTATGCATACATGTATGTATGCGCGCATGTATGAATAGATGTATGCATGTGCGCATGTATGAATAGATGCCCGGATGCATACATACATAAATGCAGACATACTTACATATATTATATATGTGCATTCATACATACATATATGTTTGTGTGCATGTCTGCATATATATGTATGCATGTTTATTTGTATATATGCATATATATATCTATATGTATGAATGTATGTGTATATGCGTACATACATGCAACCATACATACATACATATAAATAAACAAACCAAATAAACAAAAAATAATACCAAAAATTACAGAAAAAAAATAGCAACAAAAATCCCTACACTACTAGCTAAGGCTGAAAAACTGCTGGGCTTACTTGAATTTTTGAGAATCGAGGAGAAGGGCTCTTGATAGAAAATCGTTTTATTTAAATTTGCCTTTGGTATAAGAAACAAGGATGCGTACATATCTTCATAAATGCATATATACATGCATGCATACACTAACATACACATACACACACACACACACACACACACACACACACACACACACACACACACACATGTTATTATATACATAAAATATAAAATTTTTCTCTTTCCCAACCTTAATTTTAATTTACTTTCAAATTGTACTCACCATTAAATGTAAAATAAATATACAGCTACTAAATCTAAGGTCCCACAGCCGTGTAGGACCTTTTTGTGGGCTCCACATGCTGGCGATG
This sequence comes from Drosophila virilis, assembly GCF_030788295.1. Taxonomy (NCBI): domain Eukaryota; kingdom Metazoa; phylum Arthropoda; class Insecta; order Diptera; family Drosophilidae; genus Drosophila; species Drosophila virilis. The sequence continues at coordinate 13,317,210 of NC_091543.1, forward strand.
TGGGCGCTGCGGCTATATCTGCAAAAGAAAGCGAGAACAACAAGAAGACCTGGTTAAATAATCAGATTCAATGCATGTACCGTACATCAAAGTGTCATCACAATGGCGGGGCAAGTGTCTGTCGCACCTGTTATTCGCCGTACAGTGGTTCAATATGGTTGTAAGTGCAACGAAAAGCAGAACAAACAATTGAGCTTTAATCGTGCGACGAACACTTCCCGGTTAACATCGTTTAATTCCTTTTTAAATCTCAACTATATCTTTTAAATGATTTGGAATCTTAAGAACTCCATGAAGTTTAGCAGTTGCTCGTTTCTTGGAACTCTTCATTAAAATAAATAAGTTTCTATTTGTGATATTTATATTGGATTCTCGTATGGGGTCTCTAAAAATATTACGTTCAAACGCGTTTAAAAAGAGGCCTAAATTTCGATTTAAAGCGAAGCATTTTACTTAAAGTAAGTTAGTATTTTAGCTTATGCATCAATGTATTATGCAACAAAAGACTCGAAGCTAAAGAGCTAAGATAAGAAAGGGTCTATTAAGTGTCAGCATGATGATGTTTGTGCTACATTTAAAATAAATGAAAATATCAAGTGTTCACTGTTATCGAAGTTGCGATAATGCATTTAGAGATTGTGAGGTCGTTCAGAACTGACCAGACCCAATACGAGTCTATCTCTGATAGGCACTCAATAATTGCTCAACGAATAAGCAAATAATAAACAATTAAATAACATTATATATACAGATTTCATAATAATTTTATAAATTTTATACAACATGATTTGTTGAAGTTTTTATTTATAAATAAACCGAATAAAACCTTGGCATATACAAATACACCCCAGTCTTATAATTTAGTTCTATACTCAAGCAATTGCCTTTTTAATAGAGCAACAGCATCATTTCTTTTTGCTGGCAAGATTTGCGCATTCTGTCCCACTGTGCGGCACTTTGCAACAGCCACTTAGCAGCAGGCGAGAGTTGGCGTGAGTGGCTGAGTGGGTGGCGTTTCAAATGCGGCTAATGAAAAGAAATTGGCCAATTGCGAAAATCTGCTGGGAGAGCTTGACGAATGCGAATGCCAAGTGCCAAATGCATTTTGACTGTCTCTCACGCTTGGTCCAGTTCGTCGTGACCCACAAAACGGCGAGGTCGGAAAAGCAAGCCGCATAAATTAGTCGAACGCTGCAAGGATTGCACTTGTACAGTTATCGATAAGCGATAAGCTGTTTATATATGAATGCGAAAAAAATTGGCAAATACAGAGAGTTATCGATAGTTATCGAAATTGATCAATTAGACAGAAATCCGAATGGTTATCGATAAGCGTGAATGCGAAATGAATGTGCAAAGCCTTAGCTACAAGCTGCTATAAATTATGACAGGATCGACTGATATAGAGAGTTATCGAAAGTTATCGAAATGGATCAATTGTGCAGATTGCAAGGGTTGCACTTTTATAACTATATGCTATTTATCGATAGTTATCGCTAGTTATTGTATAAACATGCAAAATCTAATGAAATTGTATTGTAGTGTTTTTCCCGTATAAATAATTAGTCGAGGCCAGAAAGGGTTTCATTTGAGGACAAATCGAAAAGCGATAAACGATTAAGTGTATGCTTATGTTTCAAATATCATATTATGGCTGGAATTAGCTAAAGTTATCGATAGTTATCGGAATCGTTGAATTGTGCAAATCTCTGAATGTCAAGAAACAGGTTTAAGAAAAACATTTCCCATGTCTCAGCATCTCAGCATGCTTCCAACGGATCCAACCAAATTGTCTGTGGCACATCTCTGGGGCTCGATGCCGCTTTGAACAGGCAGCAATAAACAAACTGAAATTTAATAAACGACAAGGCGGCTAATTTTGGTGGACCCAAAATTGAAACCCGTTTCCCGGATCAGGGGCCCATAGGCCAGGGGCCACAGCCCAATTCCCGCTGCTTGCTCCGTTGCCAAAAACAGCGCCGCAAATTGTGTTAACGCCCCAAAAGCGTGAGCTGGCCAAGCAATTTGGCTTATGATATTGTTTGGGTATAATTTCAACGTACTTCGATTGCACATAAATAAAAAATTACAAAAGAAATTATTAAAATAAGCACATCAATACAATTTAGATAATCAAGAGATAATGCACAGAGCTGACATGGCAGACAATTTAAAAAGAATAAGAAGAAGTCCTCAGATAAGAGATAATAGATATAAAGGTTCGTAATGCTCAATAAATCTGGGGATAAATGAATCTGGAATCAATTCAATAACGATTTGGTATTGCGCCTAAAACATTTTCTAAGATATAAAAATATTAGCATAAAATTAGAACAAAACAAAATTTTATAAGAAAACTTATTTGGGGCTTACTAAATTGATATATTTCTTGCAAATATTACGAAAAATATTTAATATTTGACGTGATGAAGTTAGTGTGGGAAATCAGCCAAGTTCGAAGCTCAATTTAAAATCTGTTTAAAATGGGTTTTATGCACAAAAGTTTTGTCGGGAAGTTGTTCAGTTCTCAAATTTCTATTGATCAAGCAGCAGGCGCACTTTCACTGCCGTTGCTCAGAAATTTGAAAGACAATTTACCGACATGTGGTGAGTCATGCAATCAATCAATCAGTTAGTCAATCAGTCAGTCAGTCAGCCAGTTAAACAGAGCAACGGACCAGCCCACATTGAAGCAATAATAATAAAAGCAAAGCACAAACAAAATCAAGTTCAGCTATGCGTAGTTGTATTTATATTTCTCTTTTATGATTACCTGTATTTGCACACTTTTACCGCCCAAAGGGGGGTGGAGCTTACGGTCAGGGGAGGGTAGCGGGTTTCGCTGGTAACAACAGGTGAAAATGAAATCGAAATTGTATGCGCGAAGCGGCTTTTCATCGATTTGTGTGCCGAATTCGAACAAAAGCCGGGCACACATTAAGCCAGATGGGCAGCAGCAGCTGCTGGATAAAAGATACAAGATACAGATACAAAATGCAGATACAGATACAGTTGGCAGCTGCCACATGCCATTGTTGTTGCTTGTTATTGCTTGTTGTTGTTGTTGTTCTTGTTGTTGTTGTTGTTGTTGTTGTTGCCTTCGAATTGAAGCGCAAAAATGCGGTCAGAATCGCGCGCAGAACTGTAAATTGTTTAAAACATCGACAACAACAACAACAACAACAAAGACAACGAATCAATGGAAATGCGATTGAACAACGGTAAATTGTCTACCTATAAAGTTTACACACTTTTTTTTTTTTTTACTACCTTATTTTGTAGATTTTTGTTGATTTAGTTTGTTGTCTTTAATTTGCGGCCGATTAATTTCTCTTTTTTTTTTGGGCAGCGCTTTTCACTCTTAACTTGGCTAATTGGCCGCGGGTTCCGTGTGCACAGAACAGATTACAATATAGTTAACTGTAAAGAACACCTGGGCGCATGTTGTTGTTGCCGAACTTTGAATACCCTTGCGAACAAGAACTAGAACAGCTTAAGGCATATTATATATATTATAAAAAACCTATTCCCATTTCCTATAAGCTCACGCCCAACTTGAAGCTCAACAATGGGCACTATCTTAAAATATTTGTTGCTCTGAACAGGAATATATATGCATATATCAATATATTTATGGCTATATACGAAGTTAGGGTATTAAGAGCTAGACAGAGCGAGAGAGAGAGAGAGAGAGAGCGAGCAGCAGCTTAAATGCCACACAGCGTTGCAGACGCCGTCGCGTCTAACTGTTTTGCATGTGGCAGCTGCCCCCGCTGCCGCTGCACCCAATTAAATGCGCCGGCCTGGCGGGGATCTACTTAAGCCGAGAGTCGGCAGGCCCAAATATGTAAGCCATAGAAAGTAGCATCAACGTGTGGCAGCGCCGTTGGCGGCGCATGTTGCACGCTCCGCTAGCGCTTAATTAATGTTAATGCTGGCAGCCGGCAGCCGGCAGCCGCAGCCGCAGCTGCAGCTGCAGCAGTTGCTGCCACAGCCAAGTTGCAATTAACAGCGTCGCATTTTGGCTGTGCAACGCAGGGCATGGGGCGAGCGGCGTGGCGGGTGCGCCACTTGCCACCTGATATGCTTGGGGCAGTGCCACAATATTTCATTAATAAGCCATTAACGTATCGATGCCCGCTACAAATGAAATGGAAAAGCGAATTGTCGCACAGTTTTCACTTTTCTTTCACAACTCGTTTTTTTTCTTAAGCGATTTTTTTTTTTTGTCGATCAGCTCTTTTTTAAATTAGCTATCAAATGCGGCGTTTTTCGGGCGTTTGTTTGGCTTGGGAAAAAGACCACTTTCCAATCGAAGCGGCATTTTCACACACACACACACACACACGCACACACGCACACGCGCGCGCACATAAAGCATTAAACGGTAAATCACCGAACAAAACGCAGTTACCCATAAATTTTGATGAAACTCTTCTTTTTCTTTTTCTCCAATATATATTTTCCTACACTCTGCCGGCTTTTTATTTTCTTGACGGCCAAACAATGAAAACTGCGGCACAATGGCCACAATTAATGTTGATTATTAGACATATATATACATCTAGATATATATATATATATATGTATAAAGATATATAGATATATATATAATATATATAGCTGAAAATGGTTCACTTTCTTTTGCACCTGATTTTAATTAAACCGGTTTCTAGAGCAGCCGCCCGAACTGGTCTAGTTGGTAATGGTTAATTGCTCGCCATTGGGCGCCGCATACACCAGCGTTCACATGAATATGTACACTAACAAAACATGTTTATATTTGATCAAAAAGTTGGCACAAATTTCAAAGAGCTATTTTTCATTGCACCCCATAATTAGCCATTCAATTGATTTTGCGGTCTTTTGATATCGAATAAATGTGTATATTTGTATTATCGTCAACATTTTAATGAGTTCTTTAGTTCACAACTTTTACGGATATTTGCCAAAAAATGCTTTTTAAAGTACTTTTCAAGTTAGCAAGTTTAGGAGATATTTGTGTATTTTTAATACACTTAATCATATTATTTATAAGCGCAAATGATGTAAAGCTGTCAGCACTGATTTACCATCTACATGTCAAATATTAAGTATGTACTTAAAATTAAGATTTAATCTATTGTGGAAATATTTGTGTATATTTTGCACTTAAAAACATATTTTATATATATGCAAATGCTTTAAAGTAAAATATGTGAAGATCTCACGCCGATTTACCATCTACATGTCAAAAATTAGCTAGGTACTCAAACATCAGCTGAACACATTTAGCAGATATTTGCCGACTTGCACTTAATAAAGGGACTCAAGCCGTTTAAAAACAGTTTCTTGAATCGGTTTATCGCAGTTAAACGCATCGAATGTGCCTATTTGGGTTTACCGAAAATTGGGCAAGTGCCAAGAACCAGGATTTGCAAACTGTGCTTGCCACAAGATGCAAATTGTGTGTTCGGGCTTGGGGGGAGGTTAGAGGTTAGAGATTTCTGAGGCCATGCCATTGTCATTTCTAATGTTCAAAATGGGCCGCTCTAAAGACCGACAACGTGTCAAATGGCCCAACAACAACAAAAACAACAACAACAACAACAAGAATCGTAGCTGCCACAGCCGCAGCGGCAACTTTTCAATTTGGTGGCACAAAATGCTTTGGGAATTGCGCGACAACAACTGCCACTCGGCCCCGCTCCGTCAGCATCTCCGGGCGGCGGCTTTTGTTTTGACAGCAACTCCAACTGCAGCTGGGAACAGTTGAATGCGTTGCAGCCCAAGCTGCTGTTTATCAGTGCCTGCCACATGCGAGTGCAAGGGAAGCATTTCATTTTATGGCAATATGCAAATGACTCGCAGAGTTCTAAGCCCTGAAAGGCATACAAAATCCCACACACACTTTACACTGGAGTTCTGTGTGTTTGGGACTTGTTTAATTTGTTTAGCAAATCTAAATTTTCTTCAGCTGAGTACACTTAGCTTTGCAAGTGCATTGACAAGCGAAGTCTTTCAGAGATCGAGTAACTCGCAAGCATCTTGATATCTACCACAGCTTAAAGGCTGGTGTCAAATTTGACAGGCGCATTATAATGATGATAATCATTGAATCTCTTAGGTTGTTTTTCCTGATCATCAAATTTGTTGATATATTTCTGCAGTTAATATTAGAGATCCTGATTTCGTAAGCATATAAAAATACTCACGAGTAGATGTTAGCACATTTAGGAAAAATACCAAAAATATACCAAGTTGAAATACTATGTAAAAACTAATATTAACTTTCAATTGCTTACAGCTGACTTAAAGGAAATAACGCATTTCTTAAAAATACTAACAAGTATTTATCAGTATATTCTGGAAAATACCAAGAATATACCAAATACAAGCCATTTAGAAAAACCGATATAAACTTTGAAGCGCTTACATCTGATATACATGTATATTAATAATTTCGTATGGGTGTGACAATACTAGCAAGTAGTTAGTATATTTGCAAAAATACCAGAAATATACAAAGTTGAAGTAGATAAAGGAAATGGATCTTGGCTTTCAAATGAACATTGGGCAGTGGAATGTGTCGAACAGAAGAATTTAAAGAGTATTTTCATTTGCTTTGCAACGAGTTTTTCTTCATTTACAGTGGAAGTTGAGAGTTTCTTTTTGATGGAGCTGCGGATTAATTTGTATCTTTAGTGTGCTTGCATGTTCTTTCAACTCGCTTCACTCTCCCTTTTCATTCATTTGGGCTTATCGAGATGCAAAACCGATTTCCATTTCATTCATACACCATTCAAATGAGAACGAGGGGAGTGTTGGGTAGGTGAGGAGTATATGGCTTGTATCTGACGATGTTGCAGCATGTAGAAAGGCAAAGAACAGTTAGACGCCAGAAAAGATATCGAGAAATTGTTGAAAACTTGTTAAGCGCCAAATTAGCATTTTACGAAGAAAAGGCCAATCGCGTGTTTGCCAAGCCGTAAATGTATCTCTGTATCTGTATCCGTATCTGTAGCTGTGAGTATCTGTGTATCTGTATCTGTGTATCTGTATCTGTAGCTGTGTGAGTTGGCTTATTCTTGCTGAATAAAAACGAAGCTGGCCAAAATCAAATTGTCTTGGGCGGCAGCTCATAAATTATGCGTTATCAAAGAGCCAACCGAAACAGTCACTGAACGGGGCTATGGATCAGAGAGGGGCCAGGTACATCGAACGTGCGGCGGGGGGCAATTCAAACAGCAGCCCGACAAGTTAATGCTGTTTATTGCCAGCTGTTGGTGCACGAAAGTTGAAGACAATGCATGAATACCAAATGAATTCAAACGACAATCAACAGTCAGATGCTAAAAAGATCTATGGGCTCACAGAAAGTACGAAAGGAACGAATACCATACGAAAAGAGCAGCCGAGTTCCATTCGATCTAGTCGAATATTCGATACACTTGCTTCAAGCTAAAATATTCTAATATCAGATAAATGTTTGTCCTTTCTACATGGAAACCAAACTGAAAACGTGTATTGAATGCGATTATCGGATATCTATCTGGGATATCACAAAGTAGCCAGAGAACAATTTTCCAAAATCTTTAATCGGCTTTAATATCATATTGGCATTTGTTACGTTAAATATTAAAAATCGATTGCTAAAAATAATTTTAAAATTGATCAATTAAACAATATATACATATTTCAATATAATACTGCTCATAACTAAGATAGTTGTTATTTGCATGTGAAAAATTTGTTGTCACATAATTTGTGATAATATCTGTGTACCCCAGGCAAGGGTATAGGCAAAGAGTTCACGATTATAGATCAAATAGATGCCAGAAACTTGAACGTGTCACGTCTGCTTAGGGTGTTTCAGGCTGAAAAGCAAATGATTTGAGGCCAAGACAGAAAATCACACACACACACACACACGCACGCACACGGACACAGGTGTAGCTGTTAGTTGAACTCCGTTTGCCAACTTGCAACAGATGCGACAACAACAACAACAGCAACAACTGCCAAATGGCAAATGGCAACTTGGCATTGCATTTATGGACAAGTCGCGTGTTTCTTACCTGTCTCTTTCTCCCCCCCCCCCCTTGCCCCACCCCCCTCCGCCTATCTAGAACTCATGGTTTGTGTGTGTGATTTTTTTTATAAACTGGCGCGAGGAATTGAGTTTATTGTGCCACCGCGCGGCGTTCTTTGGTTTGTCGCATCAGCTTGATTAGAATTCGAAGTAGTTAACGGTGTATTTAATGCGCTCCAAGACGGATCAGATGCATTTAACACCGATCGTTTCTCTCAGTGTGTGTGTGTGTGTGCGCGCATTGTTTACTTTAGCGATTCGATGGCTTTTGATTTGATTCGATTTGATTGATTTGTGAACTCATTAGGCTCGCGTTTAAACCTAATTATCATCAATACACTAAGAGAAAATAATGGGCGCCACAAAAAAAAAAGACTTAAATGCGAAAGAATTGATTAAGATCAAGTTCATAATTTGTATTGACAGCGTTAAAGTCAAGAATTTAAGAATATTTCAAGAAGAAACAGCTAGAACCATGAACTAAGGTATATTAAATAATAAATAATATATGCACAGAAGTAAAAGCAGCATTTGCATTCGTTAAATTTAGCGATAGAAACGATACGAATAAAAATGATTGCATAATAGAGACAGAAAAAAATAATACAAAGCGAGCAAACAATTCGAACTGACAAAATATTTCATCCAATGCAGATGAATTCGGAGTAAGTTAACTTGACTTGAAGTTAATAATTAGATCAGTTCACAGTTAAAGGCCTTGCGAATGACTTACGCTGGCTTTACGCTGGCTTATCCACATTATTGAGGGACGTGCATAAATGCCATAGAAATGGTGTAGAGCTTTGTGTCTTATACTCTTTCTACTCTTATATGCATACTCTTATATCGAGCACTTACCGTTGAAAAGCAAATGTCCTCGTTTTTAACGCTCTTGCGTGCGCGCTCGATCCGTTGGTCCTGGAAAGCTTTACCCAATCAGAGCTTTCTGCGCGATACGTATGTGGGTGTGTGCGCGCGTGTGTGTGTGTGTGTGTGTGTTGTCAAAGATTTTATTAGCTTTCGGACTAAAGTCTTAAGCGAACGCATAAAAAATAGCAACCAAAAAAAATATGTTATAAAAGTAAATAAAATAAATAACAAAATAACGATAAAAAAAAAGTAGTCGTAGAAGAAGAAGAAGAAGAAGAACATGCAAGTGCTCTGAAGAAGAAGCTGAAGTGAAATCGACAGAGCGCTGCACAACACGTAAACGTAAATAAGAACCAGCCAAGCAGCCAGGTAACCAGCCAAGCAACTCAGGTGAAATGCGGGGTGTGTGTGTATATGTGTGTGTGTGTGTGTGTGTGTGTGTGTGTCTTCAGGAGGCTGGAGGCAGGGGGGAGGAGCATATCATAAAGTATTTTTCACATTGAAAAGTTGAAAAGTCCAAGCGACTGATGATGATGCCAACTGATTAGTGATTAGTTGCCATTTGACACATAAGCATGCCTGTGTGTGTGTGTGTGTGTGTGTGTGTGTGAGTTCGTCTCTCTCTCTTTCTTTCGCTCGGCCTGCAGATAGGTAGCCGCAGACACACACAGCAAAAAGAACAGAACATGTGTGTGTGTGTGTGTGTGTGTGAATGGGGAATGTGAATGGCATTGGTTAAATTGTCAATAAGTAGCGAGTATATGGGAAATTTTTTTTTTTTTTTTTATAATTGTGAGTTTACGGAGAGGAGAGGAAGGGGGGGGGGGGCAAGCACATCATGTCAAGCCACTTTTTGTGGGTCGTTTTGATTTGTGTGCGTAATGATTTTTATAATATTTCTGTTGCTGTGGCGGTGAAAAATGTGAAAAACATCCGTAACGGAAAACTTTGATATCAGTTTTTTTTTTTTTTTTCGATTCTCAATTGAGCGCAGACCGATAACGTGAGGGATGACGAGGGGTGCGGGGGGAGAGCGCACATACAGCTTTTGTGCTAATTGGAAAAAATTAGAAAGCATGAAATGCCGAATCCGCTTGCAACCTGCCCCGCAACAGCAGCCTCTCTTCCCCCGGCACTGTGCAATTGCAGCGGTATTTAATGCAGCTTCTTCTTCCACTTTGTTTAGCTTGTGTCCCATTTGATCTGATTGGAGTCAAATTGGCATCCTTTAGCGCACACAATTTTTGTTTCTCTTGTTTTTTTTTTTTTTTACACAGAAAATTAAAAAACAAAAAATTGTAAACACCAGAAAAAAAATGTATAGATTCTTTAGTTTCCTTTTTGTTTTTTTTTTTTTTTTTTGCTTTTTGTGTTTAATTACCCACTCAGGGCTGACTGATGTCTGGCAGCAACAACAATAACACTCACTTCACTGTAAGATCTCCGCTAAGTCTGTGGTGTGTATGTGTGCGTGTGTTTGAATAACGGTAATTGCGAAAAGAACAACAGAACAGCAAAAAAAAAATAAGAATTTAATACACTGACACTGGCCACTGGGCGTCTGGCTGGGGCTAGAGCACGAGACAAAAACGAGACTCGTTCACGATCCGAGCGGAATTCGGATTCGGATTTTGATTCGGACTCAGAATCGGTTTCGGATTCTGTGTTAGATGCGCCAAGCGAGCCAAAGACGTGTGAACTCGTCGAGCGACGAACGCGAAATACACGCGAGCCAGCCAAGATACTTTCTTTGGCCTCGTAATGTAACTGTCGGGAACAGAAGAAGAAATTCAAGACAAGACAAGACACACACACACACACACACACACACACACACACATAGCAAAATCTGCGGCAGAGTAGAGGCAGCCGCCTGTAACTGGCTGCGCCGGCGCTCTCAACGATATATTGTTGCGCTGTCGCCGTCGACAGCGACGTCAACTGCACAAATGAGCACAGCAGAGCAGCCGACGCGTCGCCAGCATAGAACTGGCACTCAACAGGCTCAATTAGCACTCTTTGCTTCACAGTTCGCCTGATTAGCTGCACTAATATTGCTGAATCATTTGGTAATTGGACATTTCAAAAGGTTGCAGCGGCAATTTAAAGCTCCTGCAGGATCTGTTAAGTGACAGTGCAGTCGACGTCGAAGCGCACTTGAACTTGAACTTAAAGCGCGCAGCGTTCATTAAAAGCAAACGGCAGAGGTGGCTGCAGCGGCGGCTAATTTGTTGTTGTTGTTGTTATTGTTATTACTGCGGGCAACAGAGTTGTCAAACATTATTTTAATACACACGATTAATTGGTAAATAGCAGCAGTTTTTTGAATATATATTTAGTACATATTAATAATCACATTAAATTGCTTTTTTAACCATATCTCGATTTGCAAATGATTTTATTTATTTTAAATATGTCGTATAATTTTCTTTTAGCTAAACCTGTTAAAATCTGCGCAATTGGCAACCCTGCGGGCAGCACTTGTGTGTGCGCGCTGCCACTGCTGCTTTGTGCGCATGTGTGCGTGCTTGATTCAAAGTTGTTGTTGCTTGTGTGCTTGTGCTTTTCTCCGCATTCGTTGTTAGAGACCGCTGCTAGAGCCAGTGCAGCCGCTGCCACTGCCACTGACACTGCCACTGCCGCTGCCGCTGCCGCTGCTGCCGTCTCAGCTTCAGTCTGCGATGCTGCCTCTCTTTTGCACACAGTCACAGAGCGGCAACTGGGCGCATTTCAACGGTAAACATCATGAATGCATTTGGAAAGTGGCTCGTGGTGTTTGCATTTTGCATTTCTTCGCATTCTTTTATGTTTATGTGTGGCTGTGGCTTTTGCTTTGCCTGCGGACTGGCAGCCATCGCACAATTGTGCCAGCAACAACAACAACAACAACAACAACAACAATAACAAGAACAACAGCCGATGCCGAAGACGGCGTTTTCATTTCTCAGAATTGATTGGCCGTCGCGTTCGCATACTCCACACGCCAGCTTTTATTTCTTGCTGCATTTTTCAAGCAGTCGCTGCCGCCGTCGCCGTCGCCGTAGCCGTCGCTGTCGCTGCCAGGCACCTGTCGTTGTTGCTGTTTTGCTACAGACGCTGCTGAGACGTCTGCTGGCCAGTTATTTCTCTCTGTCTGTCTCTCTGGCTGTGCCTTTTGCCTTTGCGATTCTGATTAAATAACGTTTGACTTGGCGGGCGTCGACGTCGTCTGCGTCTACGCTTTCGTCTTTGGCTGCGTCCTCGTCACCTACCTTGCTTATGCGACTCACACACACACACACACACGCACATGTTCATCTTGCAATATGGCACACATACACATATCGCAATGTCCCTGTACGCAACAGGCATTGCCCGTTATGAACTGCCAGATAACAACTGTCATTTTGTAAGATCTTTCTTCTTCTTTATGTTTCGCTAGGTGGCAACACTTGTCTCCCAATTTTGTTCCACTTACGCTTGCATATAGTATATAAACCGATTTGTGTTTTTTTTTAATGAATTTGTGATGCTGCATTAACAGTTCCTGTTTTTATTTTATGGATGAATTTTGCGCATTTTGAATATTTACAAAAATTGATATGTTGGTTAGAAAATGTGCATGAAAGTAAAAGAAACAAAGAAAAAGTGTGATAAACAGCGATGTAGCATTTGCATGGAATTCCTTATTGTCAGATATTTCCTATCTTTTGTCCTTAGGTTCAATTTCTTTTCATTTTCATTTTTTTTATTTGTTGCAAAGGGTTGCCATACATCATACAAATAACGGCTTTGATAATAAACTGTATATGATGCTAAAGCAATGTGTGATTCCTTTGCCAATGTCTGTAGATATGTAATTATCCTATATGTACATATATATATATATATATATAAACAATAGTTATGTTTATAATAATCATTTATTTTGCATAGTTATTATTTGTATTAGCTTTATAGAGTGCCTCTATTATAAGGCCTATATCTATGCACATTTGAACAGAGTTGCCAGACAGTGAAAGACAATTGATTGCTGCGCCTAAGCGCCGCATCCGCTCGCTTCATTAGCTGTACATGGGCGAGCCGTGCAACACGGGGGCAAACTGGGCAACTGGGCAACAATGTTGCCGCTGCCCGGGCAACTGTTGGTCATCAACGGCAACTGTATGCTGTGGCAACTGTTTAGCTGCAACAGTTGCACAGTTGCACAGTTGCACAGTTGCACAGTTCGTTGTTCGTTGTGTGTTTTGTCAGTTGTTCTGCGTTTGATTCTGTGCTCATTCTCATTCCCATTCCACGCATGCGCAGTCTACTTTTCAATTTGGCATCATCAGCAACAGTTGCTGCCGTGCTGTTGCTGTTGCTGTTGCTGTTGTTGTTGTCTTTCATTTCTGGCTTGTTTCAGTTGGCGTGTAAATCTATTAACGTCGCCTCGTTCTATGACTGGCATCGCATCATTGTAATTCCTCAACTCACCTGCCGTCAGTTGCTGCTCCGATTGCTGTTCCACTGGCCAGTTGCCGCTTGCCAGTTGCCGGTTGCCAGTTGGCATTGCGATCGCCTCGTGCCAATTTGCCTAAGTCGACTATTTAACTATTTTTGCCATTTGCCAGTTGAAGTTGCCGTTGCTCTTAGCCAGTTGATGCTGCTCCATTTGGACGTGCGACTTTTATCTCTGATTTTATTTCACGGCACGTCGCTTGTGGGGCGTCCTCTTCAAGATGTTGTTGCTGTCGTGCTTGTTGCCCAGTTAGCAGTCAGTCAACGTAGACGAGCGCCACCTGCTTCTTCTGCCCAGTACCCTCAATTGCTGGCACTTGTCTCTCTATTTGCATAGCAGCCGCACCACACACATCACACACATCACACACACACACACACACACTTGCCGCCTAATTTGTGGCCCATTGTGGGTCAACATACGCGAACCCCAGTCGGCAGTGCCTTCTACCTGGTTGCCATGATTGATGAACGACAGTTGCTGCTCCTTAATTGCCGCGACATTAGTGCTCTGGCGGCCCACACTCAACAGATGCACATGCCACACAGACACGCCCCACAGAAAGCAATCATGGCCCACAAAAAAAAACCGAATGGCAACGGCGGAAGGGGAAAGCAGGGGCAGCCTATTAGATGTAGATATAGATGTATTGCGGTATAGGTTAGATTGATGAAGCACACGATATAAACTGCATGGAAGTTACAAAAAATATACCATACATAGAAGATAGAAGAAAAATATAAGATAGATAAGTAGAAGATCGATTATAGATAGATAGAAATTGGGTAGCATGATTGATGATGATTGATGAGCACACAGAGAAGAGAGCAAGAGAAAAATATATATGTGAAATGGATCAAGCAAAGAGCTCTACTTATAGATCTATGATGATTGATGATTCGAAAGGGAAGATGGAAGAAGAGATTGAGAAAACTGATTGATGATAATAAAGCGTAAAGCGATAGAAGATAAATAGAGCACAAAGAATAGAGAAAAATATATATACTATATAAGATGGATTATAGATAGATAAAAGACGGGTGGAATATTGGTAGAAAGTGAGCTATGATTGATGATGATTAAGGGAAGATTTTAGAATTCAATTCATTGAGATGGATAGAAATTGAACTCTACTCATTGATTGAGGGTGAACAGTGATGGTCAATCAGACAATCAGTCAGTCAATCAGACAGAAATAGTTTATATAATATATGCAGAACGGATTTCTATTCGACCCATTTTGTAGGAAATACTTGATTTGAAGCTTTTTTTGACCTCTTTTTTGGGATTGCTTGTCTAGTTAATCAATCAGTCAATCAATCAGACAGAAATAATTTATATAATATATACAGAACGGATTTCTATTCGACCCATTTTGTAGGGAATACTTGATTTGATTGAGATTGAGATCACATGGCTACAGCATCATTTTGTCTGTAGGGCCCACTGTGCGTCGGCAAGTTGCTTTAATTGCTCCACTGTGCAACGGAACTGGCTAATGGAACTGGCACGGGCACGGGCACGGGCAGTGGGACTATGACTGGGACTGGGACTGGGACTGGGACTGGGACTGGCAGTTGTTATTTGGTTATCTGTCTATGCCATATAAGTCGACAAATGCGCAGTTAGGCTGGTCCCGATGCCAGATGCCGCCTGGCAATGACAACGTGTGTGTTACGTACTTGTATTTATGATTGGCAGCTGGGGCGGACTCTTCGGACTCTTCAAACTGGGCAGAGATCGCTCAGACTGTGGTGCAAACACCGTTCACTGTATAAATAAACAGCGCACTTACGATTGCAGATGCGGCTATCCGACGATGCGGCGATGCGGCGATGCGGCTGGAATGCGTTTAGAGGCGACTCTGTGCCGCCCCAAGAGCCACTCTGCCACTCTGCCGCCCCACGACACAAGCACACACAGACAGCGAGGCAATGTCAAGAATGTTAATGCAGCTGCAGCAGCTAACGTCAATGACAACAGCTCCAGCCCTGGGTGCACGACTATGAGATACCCCTTGCTTAAGTAAGAGCCTGAAACGAATACCTAGTTTCTGGTTTTATGGTGCATGTGCTTGTGTTTCGCATGCTTCACGAGCTTAGCATTTCCCTATGCATATCTGATCTTATATCTATAACTTATATCTTATCTAGACTAGGTTCAAGTGAAACCCCTTCCGCATCAAGCAATTGATAGGATTTGATCGGAATTATGTGGGGATTACTTTCTAGTTCCATTTCAATAGAAAATCTGCTCCAAGCTGATTTTGAAGAAGAAAATATTGTTTGTTACAAAAACTTCTATCGACTGAATATGCCCCATCCAGCCGCACATTTGGCTTACAGGGTATTAAAGAACAACAACTGTAAAAATGAGCACAAACATTTACTTAATCCATTTCCAATGCAATTGCTCTCGTTCCCGTTCCTGTTCCCGTGCCCATGCCCGTGCTCGTTCCAGTTCCTCCAGCTCGTTGCCATTCTCATACCCGTTCCCATTGACGTTCCCGTTCCATGTAGAATTCATCTAGTTTTTGTTGTTGTTGTTGTTTTTAATATAACTACATAGTTAGATAGTAGGGGCTACAGTTACTTAGAGCTAATTTCCTGGCTGTCGGCAGCGGCGGCGACGGCAGCTGAGGATTGCCGTCTGGCCTTGGGCCTGGCCTGGTCGGGCAGAAAGTATGCCATCACGCTGAGCACCATGACCAGGCCGAGCACGGCCCAAAAGCTGGCGTCGCAGCTGCTAAACATGAGCCGGCCCAGCAGATTGCTGCCGACAACGGCGCCCAGCCGGCCCACCATCATGATGAAGCACATGCCCATCGCGTTTATCTGCGTCGGATAGAAGTCCATTGCAATGGTGCTGACCAGGCCGCCGCAGTTGCCGATGGCCATGGCCAAAGTCAGTGCGATCACCACCAGGGCGAAGTTCCGCAGCCAGTTGAGCAGCGCCAGGCAGACAATCGTGAGCAGCATCCAGCCAACTGCAAGTCGAGCGAGAGATTGGCGAGATGTCAAGGATTTGGCTAGGATTTGTCTTGCGCAAAATACTCACTCAATAGATTCCGCTTGCCAATCAGATCGATGGTGTAGGCAAATATCAAGTAGATGATGGTGAAGGCGCCGCCAATGGTGATCATCACCTGGTAGGTATTGATGTCGGCGGTCATGATGCAGCTGCCGTTCGCGGTTGTCTCGCTAGCGGCATTGAAGCCCTGTAGCACGGTGCAGAGCAGCGAGCCGTGGGCGCTCTGCTTGCCCAGCTCGTTGAGTATGGTGGGGAACCACATGAAGATGCCCTGGGCGATGCCGTAGATGAGGAACTGTATAGTGCAAATGTTGAGCGTGTGCAGCACTCGATTGCGATAGAAGAGCGGCACAGTCTGCTGCCAGATGAGATGCACTGCATCACAGAAACCGTGCACACTGGACAAACTGGCGCCGCCGCTCTGCGTGGCCAAACGCTGCACTGGATACTCGGCCGAGGATCGGCCCGAATTCGAGGCGTAGATGCGGCGCAGCGTTGCGAGCGCCTCGTCGACACGACCCTGGACGAGCAGATACTTGGGCGTCTCGGGCAGTAGAAAGAGACCCAGCAGCGCCAGCACAGACACAGAGACATCCGCGATGAGGAACACACGCCACGAGGAGAGGCTCAAGCCCAGCAGCGAGCCATTCAGCTGGAGCGGCAGAATGCCAATGGCCACAGCTGCGAGAGCAGGCAGGAGAGGCGAGCCGGAAGGAGCAAGAGGAGGAAGAGGATTAGCAAAGGCTAGGCTACTGTTCAAACCGTTGAGCCTTGAACCTACCTGGTGCAAACATCATGGCAATGCACATGAAGCAGGAGAGGAGCGTCACGTGGCGCACACGCGACTTATTGCCATGGAACTCGCCGCACATGCTGAACACGCACGCCTGTCCGCCGGAGATGAAGAAGCCCGTTAGGAAGCGGAACACAATCAGCATCCAAATGTTAACCGAAAAGGCGGACACCACCGAGCAGATGGCGCTGAACAGCATCGCATAGCGCAGCGTGGCCACACGACCCCACGTATCCGCCAGGAAGCCCATCGCGTGCGAGCTGAGCACCACGCCCAGAAAACCGGAGGAGGCCAATATGCCCTGCTGTTCGAGCGTGGCCATCAGATCGCACTTGACCAGCGGCAGGATCAGGCTGACGCCCATTATCTCCACCATGACGGCCATGAAGCACAGTCCGCATATGAGCAGCAGCTTCAGGTGGAACCGTCCGACGCCCGTCAGTGTGATCGCCTCCTCGAAGCTATATTCCCGGCATGCGGCCGGTTTGCCGCATTTCGCCACAGTGCCTGCAATAAGTCGCACGTCAATCACGATCAATCAGTGTCTGTGTCAATGTCAATCCGGCTGTCAGTTGGCATTTAAACTATTATCCGCCCGCTCATTTGCATAATTGGCAACGCCTTAAGTACAGCGACGCCGTCATGGAACGGGCCTAGTTGCGATGGCAAGCGCGGCCGCAAGCACTGGCTCGCCCGAGCTGCTGGCGGACGATGTGCGTCTGCCCAAGGAGCAGCCAACGTCGGCGTTCTTCGAGTCGAGAACCTTTCGCCTGATCTCCATTGCCATCTATCTGGGCGGCATCAGTGGCCTGGGCATGGCGCTGGCCCTATACTATCTCATATTCTTTGACTCCGGCATGCCGGACATTCATCTCAGGTTTCCCGTCTCCATTGGCGGCCAGCCGGTGCAGAAGGTGCACGAGTACCAAGAGGTGAGTCCCAGCCGAGCTACCCCACCGCCATCTCGCACAAGCACACACTAGCCCATACCCTTGAGCAAAATAAGCACACACACACAACTTACGACTGTTGTGTTTTCTAATTGGATTTGCCAATAACAAATTGAGCAGCTCGACCAGCGCATACCCTACAATAATTCAATAAATGCCAATTACCCTATTTTTGATTAAAATTAGAGAACTTTTCAAACATATGCAAGACTTCAACACAAAACTTGGCTCAAATGGTAGCTAGATTTGACTTTCGCATCAAATTTAACAGGCACTTTAACACGCGCTTTTGCCGTTACGAAAAAAAAGAAAAGTAAGGAAAGGATATATTCCAAATTTGAAATATATTTCTTGCCTTAAAGTTAACAGACACTTTAACATGTGGTTAAAAAAAAACGAGAAGTAAAAGTCTAGCTTTTCTCTGCACTGGGAAATATGCTCAATGAAGGCGCAGATGCCAACTTATGCCTGTTGCATAACCTCTCACATAGTCAATATACCCTTATTTAAGCGCCTTTGCTGGGCACAGGGTATACAAAATAAATGACGTCGCAACGTTGACAACAAATCAAACCAGGTCAAGTGGTCAAAGAATAGCGCACGTTATGTGCCTCACCAGGTGCCACAAGAGCACGGTAGAGGGGGGGGGGGGGGGGGCGAAGAAGGGGGTATGTAAAGGCAGCGGGGTATCGAATCTTATTAGCGTGGCGGTCAAGACGCTGCCCCGGCTCGGACATGAGGGCAGCGCCCAAATCGCTCGACCAGAAGCAGAGAGCACAAAGAAGAAGCAGAACAAGGAGAAGAAGAGGAAGAGGAAGAAGAAGAGGAAGCAGCAATGGAAACCGCAAAACACACAGCAAATGTGGCAAAGCGCAACGCCAAGCGCCCGCCGCCATTCAGTTCGCCTCCAGAGACGCCAAGCCGTGGAAGACCGCAGATTCGAACGGTTTCTCGTTGGGGTTAAATACAGTTACAAATATATATCTACACCTATATATATATATAGAGAGAGAGAGAGAGTGAGAGAGGGAGAGGGAGAGTATGGCGTCGCCGTCAATGTTGACCAACCTGGCCGCTGTGGTCAAGGAGGCCAAGGACGAGGAGATTCCTGTGCCCAAATCGGATGATTTCTTTGAATCGAAAACATTCCGACTCCTCACCCTAATCCTCTATATGGGCGGCGTCAGCGGCATGGGCCTAACGCTGGCCATGTACTATCTATTCATCTGGGACTCACGCATGCCGCCGCTGCCCGTCTTCAAGCATACGCATCCAATTGGCTAAGCCGGGATAGGGAAGACCCCTCGCCGCAACCATCATCGAAACCTTTTATTTGGGTGAGTGTACCGCATGGATTGGGGATTGGTGATTGGGGATTGGGGATTGGGTTTTAGTTAGCCGGCTTTGTCTGGCATTTGCTTTGACTAAACACTCGGATTAATGGGGCAGCTAGAGGGCGTGAGGGCAACTAATCGAATGAAGGTAGGGTCTAGGGTGCCGGACTAAGGTTACCAACAAGAGGTTGCCTTCGCCGGGCTCTGGACCCTCAGATATGCAGAGAGAAAAGAGAAGAGAAAAAAAGCTGACAGACACGCATAAAACTAATCCGCTTTAGCACGTTCCACTAAATCGCAGGGCCCCAAAGCCCGGACAGCCAGCCGTACCGAGTGGGCCAGCTCTACGTTCGCTTGCGTCATCCGTGTCCGATTTTGATTTAATCGACGTCAGCGTCAATAAAATGAAATCAGTAATCGGTGCGACGCTTACCAAGCCAGGCCAGTCCAGGGCCCGTGTCCAGAAGATAGATAGATAGATAGATAGAGTTCCACGTTCAGAGATCGGTTCAGCATGTCAGCCGAGACGCCGGCGGTCAATGTTAACTTGGCCAAAATTGTCAATCTCATTGGGTCCAATGTGCGCGACCAGGAGCCGTCCAGCATTGGCAGCTCGCGCAGCGTACGGCTCGCCAGCAGCGGCACGCCCCGGCGCGCCGCCTACTCGTACGTGCCCAAATCGCCGCAGCTGGAGGAGATTGTGTTCGCCGAGCCAACATGCTCGGAACGCTTCGCCCGCTACTTTATCCTTGTCATTTACTTA